>NC_032023.1:5199720-5208251 GCF_001865875.1 Lupinus angustifolius | reverse complement strand
TATTTATTTACACCCTAGGGAAGGTATTAGCACCCTAGTTGTCCGCTTGAACGCTACCCTATTATATTGAATGGATTATTAATTGTGTTATTATTATTTTATTTAATTATGTGATTAATTAATTAATTATTATGAAGAGAAAAAATTTATTTTTATTATTGTGCCCGACAAGAATAACCCTGGTCCTACGTATCCCTAATAAGGGAATCAAAGCTTACGTAGTTCTTTAGGTAGAAAAAATTTATTTGTTGGGTTGATTTTATTTCTTAAAAAATTTAAAATTTAAACTATTATTTTTTTTAAATGAGTGAAGCATAACCCTTATGTCCAATACCGCATCTCATTTTAAAACTTAGTTAAGAAATTACATTTTTTGTTTTTTATTAAAAAAACCGTTTTTTAATATGAGCGAAGCATAGCCCTTACGTCCGATACCGCATCTCATATCTTAAAATTGTGGAAATGTGGTTTCAATATTTTTTACAAATACAATAATTATATGACATATCATTATCAAATTTATTACACATGTAGATGAAACAGAGTAGAGGTGATGAACAAAAAAAATAGATAGATGTAAGAAATTGGACTTACCTGGACACATGAATCAATGAGAATAAAGACCCACAGTCGGAGAGAATGTTTAGACCAACTCAAAACGTCCATGTATGCATTGGGTCTGTGTGATTCCAATGACTCAACAATTATTCCCAAGACTCGATGACAATATATGAATTTAGGTATTGTTAGATGATGATTATTGTTTTTGGTTGTGTGATGTTTGGTGGGATGATTTGGATTGTTACATGAAAGGTAATGTTGAGGGTAAAAAATGATTGATGAATGAATTTGTTTGATTGTTGTGTATAGGAGATTTTGATGTTGGTGTGGATGAGATATTTTGTGTATGGAAGATAATGTTTAGGGAGATTGGGGATCAGTTAGCAAAGAAATGGTATGAGCATTTTTGTCATTTTCTCCCCTTTTTCTCTTAAGGGGAAGACTTCATCTATTTATAGCCAAAATCATATGAACACCAATTAATTCCTAGGAGAACATTAAGGGATTATGATTTTTTTCTAATTCCCAATCTTATTTGTATCACACTTAAATGCAAGTTTTAATAGCCAAATTTTCATACTCAATCAATGTATTTAATTCCAGCACATGGCCAAATTGCAAAAAAAATCAATCAACACCGAAATCTTTCAAAATTCAAATCTACGAAAATGGATTAAATATATGTCATTATGATGGATCATTCATTAAATATTCATATTTCCTTTATCTCTTTATTTGCTGGAAATAATTTTCTTTGGAATCAATTGAAATAAAATTCATTAAGTGCTAATGAATTCGTTTATTTGATTTATTACCCCTTTTTCTAACAAAAATCAATTCATGGAATCTAATGGGATTCACATATAATATATATTTGAGTTGATGAAATTTGTATCAAAAATATTTATTGAAAATTTGGTTTTTTTTTTTTGAACTATTTTGGGCCGGACAAAATTGGGTATTCACAATGATCATTACGCATGAGATCTAAATTCATACATTTGTACATGATTTAGGTGTGTTAACATTCATACATGACTATGATTTTGATGCATAAAGAAAGTTGAATTTATATCATTTCAAAATCATGTATCATATATTAGTAAATCATGTTAGAGGTTCATAACATATTAACTAAGTGTTTTCAGAAAACAATTAATCGATTAAAGTTATAGTTAATCAATTAAATATTTGCATATGAGAAACCTGTTAATTGATTAAGTACATGGTTAACCGATTAAGTTAAATTCAATTTTGAAATCTTGGATTTTTTAAAGAAAGTTAACCGATTAAGTATTAACATAATCGATTAATATAATAGAAAATAGATTGAAATAAATGTTATTTTAACTAACCATTCCCATGAGTAAACAATGAAAAACACAACGAATTTTTAAGATCATATAGAGAGTTTCTGAAAGAATTAGAGTTAGACACTTTGACAAAAGATAAGAGAATTTAGAAATATTTTGAAGCAGTCATCATATCAAAGGTTTTCTAAATATTTGCATCTCATAATCATTCATCTTCATATTATGAGATTGTGAGATTTATCAAGAAGGTTTTACATTCTGAATTGAGTGTATGTTAGCACAAGAAAAAGGTGTGAGGTATCATAGTAGAAGAAGAGAAGAATTCAGAGAAACTGTAAGCTAGAAGTGGTGAGGTATCCATTATAAGCTAGGTCTAAGAGGTTCTTGGTAGAAGATTGTTTGTAAAGATATTCAATTTCTTCATAGTGAAAGCAAATCTCCCAGATCAGAAGAAGAGTACTAGATGTAAATGCAGTGGTTGGCAATCGAACCATGATAAAATCAATAGTGTCAATTTTCTATTATCCATACTCCTTTTTATTTACACAATTATCAATTTTCGTTATCTTGAATTCATATTAGAGTTGTTGCATAATTGACATTGCATGATTAATCATATTAATTGAACGATTAAAGTGCATGTACGAACAGATTGATCACTGCATTTCATTGTGTGAAGAAACAAAAGATTTTCAATAAACTAATCGAGTTAATCGATTAAGACTGAGGTTAATCGATTAACTAGAGATTTTTTAATTGATTAAGTAATATTTTAATCGATTAAAACCAGTAAAAATCAACGAATATTTTTCATACCCAAAAAAAATTTAATTGTAAATCAAACCACCCATTCATCTCTCCCCCTCTAGGTGTGTTAGAGACCTTGTACCTAGCACATACTGCTCTAGAATAGATTTACGCCAGAAACTATCAGATAAACATTATCCAATTTCTTAGTGATAATTCGGCCATTATGTTAAATAAGTGTACTAATTCCTTTAAGGTGCGTTAGCCAACCCCCAATCATGTTTGGCAAGGATGTTTCTCATTTTCCACTAAACCATCGTGTACGGTCATTTGAAAAAAAAAATATAGTTGAAGAGGACTTCAAAATTATCAATTGATACAAAAAATAAATAAATAGAGAAAATGCTTATTCATTTAAAGTGCATCAGCCAACCCCGAGGCATATTTAGCAAGGATGTTTATCATTTTCTCTATTTTTCGAATCAATTAATAATTTTGAAGTTCTCTTCAACTATAATTTTTTCAAAGGATTGTACATGATGGTTTTTGGCTCATTTAACATAAACTTCACAATAAGCCTAAATTTTATATAAGATGATACTATATAAAATTAAGTCATCCGGGACTCTCTCACATATATATGAGCGATTTGTTTACATCAAATTAAATTACATAAACTCATAATCGATTAATATTTTTTGTGTATAATAAATTGAACCAAACCAATTGTTGAATTGAAGGTTCTTATTACATATATGAGTGATTTAACAAAAATTCAACATTTTTTTGTAATTCATTTATATAGATCATTGAAACTAAGCAAGATGGAAATTAAAGTTGAAAAATGTTTGAAAATGTTGAGTTTAAATAATCCAGCAGCATGTCCAAATCCTCCCTTGTTGTTGAAGTTAGGGTGGTGCATCATGACCCCATCAAATAACATCATAGGAGAGTGTTGGTGTATCTGTGGTTTTGTAAGAGGAAACAAACGAGGTGGTAGAGGGTATTGTGGCTGATGAAGTAACAAAGGGTTGTTAGAAGAAGAGCCACTTGTAAAAAAATGAGGTTTTGGGTTAGCACCATGACCTTGGAGAGTGACACCCTTCTTCAACTCCTCCAATGCCAACTTGAACTGATCAAGTTGTTTGTTGTTCATCTCTTCAATCGAAGTAGCCCACCAAAATTGTGCTTGAGTTGTCTTGTGCAATTGGTTCAGCTCATCGCTAAAATTCTTCTCTGTCTCCATATCTGCATTGATATGAGTAAGCTAAGCATTTAGCTCACGTGCATTAGCACTACGTTGAGCCTCTATGCATGGATGGAGATCAGGTGTCCTAACTTGGTGTCCTAAACCCTGTCCTGGAATAGGGTTTGGGACACCAAGTTGTAATAGGTGATCTCCATCATTTATGAACTGCATTGTGCCCGAATTTTGTGGTAGGTCCCTTATCAAATAATGGTCTATGATCGCTTCAACATTAGGGTGGCCAAAGGAGAAAACCTTTTCTCCCGGAGAGAAAACAATGATAGCAACATCTGCACCACAAAGAATGCAAAGCTCACTAGCTTTCTTGAAAAGACCACTTCGGCGTTTAGAGAATGTAACTTGTAAATTGTTCTCATTGGTCATCTTTTTCATCTCAATCTTTTGGCGGCCTTTGCTCCTCCTTGGGTTAGAGTTAGACATAGCTCAATGAAAAAAGGATAATTAGAGAATGAAAAAAATGGAATTTGAAGAAAGTGTATAAGAGACTATGAATGGCACAAGTAATTGATAATGGATGTGTCTCAATTTATAGGCATTTGTCATATGTGATAGTCTTACAAATTGTGTTGGGTAATGCAAACCCACACGTAGTTGGCATTCCTATTAGGTGCATTGAAATTGTTTCTGGATTTAGAGATCTTGAACTCCCATTTATGGGAGGAACTTCAACGTAAAAGAATCGTTATGACGATTAAGTTCATAGTTCCTATTATCTTATTGAACCACATTTTTAAATCCATTGAACCTAGAAAAGAATTTGATATTTTAAAATATTTTGTACAGTAATTATAAATCAAAGAGCATTTCCACATTATATGAATAGACACAAAGATTTGATAATATTTATAAATATTTTTACCATAAAAATTGAAGTAGTGACTATTTCACAATCAAAATCAATGATGCGCCAAAAATGGAAATAGTCATCATTAGTGAGAGAGTTAATTACTATCTTAGACGCATGAGTGAATTTGTATCATTAGCAGATAAAATCTAAAATATTATTGGGGTAATTTTTATTGAGTACTATTCTTCAGTCTTGAGAAGGAGGATCTGGGTGGTAGAAATCTATTGAGATTTTCTAGTATAACATGAGGGATGCTTGAACCTATTGGAGGAATATATGATAGAGATATGTAAAATATCATAAAGTAGTAAGCAAGAAATATAATGGGAAAATATGCAAGAAAGAATAAGTAACGAGAGTGAGTAAGTAGAAAAATAAGTAAGTAAACGTAGTAGTTAGAGTGTACCCAGTAAGTAAGTAAAGTGTAAACTTCCTTAACGGGAAGAACCCCTATTTATAGTGGAGAAATAGGAGGAATATTCTTTTATAGATGTTGTTGGTCTAGTCGACCAAATGGCATGTCAGCTTTGTTCAAGACAAGATTGTATTTTCTTGTGTCGGGTGGCTTTGAGCAGATTCGTACAATGAGAAGTTGACTTTTGCTCATAATGGTAGGTGTCGTCGCGTCATTAGCTCATTCTGTCTGCTGATGAGAGGCACAGTAGGGTGTAGGTAGCATGCAACTAACAGGGGTCTGTGTATCTGTTGTCGCTTCTATTTGACCAGTACCTGTTAGCTTGGAATGCCTGGCCGAGACGAGGGAGTACTCAGATTATGTTTACCTTACTCAATTATTGACTTTGCCCGATATTGACATATTATGGAACTAGGATGGAACCAGTACTTAATCTACATTATTTTTGTTCTTATCCATAAATGATTAAATTAAGTGATTTTTTTTATTAAAATGTGTTAAAAATTTGGGTAGAGATGGTTGAAAGAATTTGATTTCATTAGTTTTTTTCTTGAAGCTATTTAAAGTTGGAGAAGAAAAAAATAATATAATTTAGTGACTCTACATGTTTAGGATTGATGTGTAACCATTGTTTAGTTGTTAAGCATAAGGTTAAAAAATAGTTTTACATAAATTTAAAAACTTTGATGGTATCATCAAACATGTAGCAATGATTTATGACATTTGTCTAATATATTTTGTCATTAAATGTCAATTATGTTACTAGGTAAGCAGACTCAAGTCATCGTTATAGCCCAAAAATTAATAATGGTCCATATTATATTACTAAATAATTATATATATCAAATGTATACATGTATAAGCCTTTACCCGCGTTCATGTCAACCTAAATTTCTTCTAAATTTTTTATTTAGGTTATAACTTTGGTCCAACAATATATCATGGAACTCACACCAATGAGGCATGACAAAGACATCTACAAAGTCCTAAAACTATTAATGATTTATTTGTATTGGAAAATTTATGTGTAATTAATCCCAAATTTCAGCTAACTTTCATTTGACCATTCATAAAGCTTTTTTTTTTAATTTTCCATTTCCCTAAAATCATATAATTGCTTTGTCATCACATATCCAAGTCCAATGGACCAAGTTATCATAGAAGTCTTGACATTGATGCAAGTTCAAGTCATCAAAATTACCCTGGAAATGTACTAGTTCATACAATATAATATATCATTTATAAAAGCATTTAAATCATTTATAAAAACATTTAAATTATATCAAGTTTTAAGTGTTACATATTTTATTTAACTTATTGTTTTAGATTATAACTTTGGTGTAAAATAGTATAGTGGAATACATTACGATGTAATAGGACTATCTCATCTTCATACCTTCTTACCTATTGTTCATATAAAAATTATCTTATTACTTTAAATTATTTATTCTTCCAAACTATGGAAGATAACTTATGAATTTAAAATCTATGCATTGACAGTGTATAGTTTTTTACACTGTCAGCACATCATCCACCGTTGATTTGTATTACTTTTGTTTGAGAGTCAATAATGGTTAACAAATCAATGGTAGATGATTTGCTGATAATGTAAAAAACACATATTAAATCCATAACTTATATGAACAATGTTCATGAAAAATGTAATAATACTTTGATCACCATTTGAAAACATACATGTGACCAATTTTCATCTACAATATTTCATGTGCCCCCACAAGGTACAAGAAGGAGATACACATTCCAATCAATACATAATGGTGTTAGAAACTTATATGATAATAGGAGAATGGTTGCATAACAATTACTCACTCCAACCTCATGTACATGTTGCAATGCAAGGTTGATTCACCATGAACCATAAACTATTTGTTGTTTGCGTGGTAATGTTTGGTTTCAACAAATAAATGAATCTCAACATTTGCTTGACTTAATTGTTGGCTCTTCAAATGAATGAAAGCATTTTACGCAACATATTAGAAGTTACAATCATATATTTGCATTCACTTAATTTGGTGTTCATCTAAATAATAACTTAGCCGAAATTGGATGTGGTATCTATTCCTTTCATGCTCAACATTTAATTTATCACAACATTGAAGAAATACATCCCAATCAAGGAGATAGACCATTGTTCAAAATGTACGATAAATAAGCTATAAATGTCAAATATAATAGTTTGTCTTAAATATAATAATTTATAATTGAATATACTTGATTTGGGTGATTGATCAATATTATTTCATAAAAATTATGCTTTCAAATAATTGGATCAATTGCAATTATAATTGGGGCATAATCATTCAAATAAACTTATCATGATTAGTACCTAATATGTAAGATCATAATGAAATGAAATTTTTACCAATTTCATTCTTATTTTTTTAGTAATGATTGTATAAATTAGTAAATATCCTAAAACAACTAATAATTTTCTTTGGTACACCACGTTAGAATTCGCATTTAACAACTATCCTTTAACAACGCTTTCTAGCACAACATTGTTAAATAAATACAATATATAAGATAATTAACAGCGATATTTTAAACAAGTGTTGTTAAATTTGATATGTGAATATAGCTTTAACAATGTTTTCTTCAAGAAATGTTGTTGTATGTTTGTCAAAGATATTCAACATCATTTTTTAAGTAAATACTGTTGATTTGAATTTATTTAACATCGCTTGTTTAAATAAGTGTTGTTAAAGGTGACATATCAACAACGCTCATTACAATAAGTGTTATTAAAAGTCACACATTTAACAGCGTTTGGTTTAATGAGCATTGTTAAAAGTCATATGTTTTTAAAAACACTTGTTTTAGGTATTACTTAGTGTGTATTATTTAATTTTATTTTGAAAGATATAACTCGAGTAAATATTACATGAAAATAATTCAAATCTATTAACAATATAATAAAAAAAACTCCCTCATGCCACATGTCACTTTCTACTTCCCTCATGCCACATGTCACTTTCTCATTCCCTCATGCCACATGTCACTTTCTCCTTCCCTCATGCCACATGTCACTTTCTCCTTACATTTTTTCTTCATGTCACATGTCACCTCCTCCTGGCATATTTTTCTTCCTACTTTTTATATATTATATATTTTATATGCTAATAATAATTTAATATTAATTAGTGATTGATTCATGTCTCTACCCCACTAAAATTGAGTGTTTACAACATCTATGTTTTGTTATGTTAAAAAGTAATAGTCATTGAACATTAGATGAAATTGAAATCATTTTTCACATTCAACTTATTTCTTTACATTAATCTATCTATACAATTTAATGTTTACCATTAATCTAAGAATAATTGTATTTTTTCACCTCATCAAAGTTTTTTGACATTTTTC
>NC_032023.1:5188637-5199620 GCF_001865875.1 Lupinus angustifolius | reverse complement strand
ATGAAAAATATATATATTTTAATTAGTAATATAACAAATCAATTATTAGACTCTTTTTATTATTTTGATTAAATTTATCAGAAAAAATATATGTCATATCCTAACTTAGTGTGTTTTTAATTTATGAGTTATTTTCATACAATGACTAGCAAAATACCCTTGCATCAGTGATGCACGGGGCAATACTTCTCTGCTGCAAGATTAATAACACATATTACATGTACATTTATATGGTTAAGAAACATATGTTACTTGTGCATTCGTATTGTTAAGAACGCACATGTGACTCGTGCATTCGCATGACTAAAAACACACATGTTACTTGTACATTCACATTACTAAGAAAACATGCATATTCAATCACATAAAAAAAAGAAATGACAATTTTTAATTTGAATTTTCTAATGGAAATAACAAAGTGAAAGTCTGAAACATGATACCATATTATTTTTATTAAAATAAATATTTTAAAATTTATAGAAAATGAAATGATTTTTTCAATTTTAAATACGATTTTTTTAATGAAAAAATGGAAATCAAATCATTATACTAAATGAGTTTTTTTATTAAAAATATATTTAAAAGTTATAAAAATCTTCAATTTGGAATTTGATTTTTCAATTATAATAGAGTAAAATTAAAACTCAAATAATATAAAATATTTAAATTCAATTGCAAAGTGTTACAAAACTTTGATGAGGTGTAACAATGCAATTATTCTTAGATTAATAGTAAACGTTAAATAATATACATAGATTAGTATAAAGAAATAGTTTGGATGTGAAAAATAATTTCAATCTCATCTAATGCTTAATGTCTATTACATTTTAATATAACAAAACATAGGTACGGTAACACTCAATTTTAGTGGGGCAGCAACATAGACCAATCGATAATTAATATTAAATTATTAACATATAAAATATAAAAAGTAAGGATAGTGTGGGAAGGTACATAGTAATAACATGTGACATAAATGAGTTTTTTTTTTTAAATTTTTTAATAACTTAGAACATTTTAAGATGGGAAAATTTGAGGAGAATGTGACATGTGGCATGAAGGAAAAACATGTGAGGAGAATGTGACATGTGTCATGAATGAGTTTTTTTTATTATATTATTAATAGATTATTAGCTAAAACATAATCAAATAAATAACATTTAATTATACAATATTTGAATGCTAAAAATATATTCAAATATTTATACACAATGAACATTAATCTAAAATAAAACATAAGCATTTAAGAGATATGCTAAAAAATCCTTATGACTTTATATGATACTTATAAACGTAATCACAAAAAATATGATGCAAAAATAACTCCTTATATTTATAATTTTATATAGAGAATATAGAGGTGAGATATTATCCAATACAATTTGAATTTTATTTATTGAGTTATTTAAGAATCAAATATTTTCTATAATCACACTTTCAACAAATAAATGCTTATACAAACACATTTATAATTGTTAATATTCTACATATACACTCAAAAATCAATGTTAATATTGCACCTATATGAATGGGAAATATAATGTTTCAATACATGATTTATTGATAGTATAAAGTATATGTATATTATATTGGCATTAGGAAGCGACCCGTGCAGGTGCACGGGTACACTGCTAGTTGTTAATAGAAACTCATACACTAATTTTTCATATATAACACAACTTCGTCATACATATACGAAAAATGCAATTGTTTATTACTTCAAAAAAATATTCTAAGTCACCAACCAATATTATTAAAATAGAATATTAAGGTATGTGATTTGACACAACAAAAACTTAAATTTGGCAAATAAATTATGTTATTTGTCATTCCATTATCAAAATTTGAACATAATATGACAACTAAATAATTTTAAACAATTTTGATATTTAACAACATTTTTTTAAGCCAATGTTGTTGATTTGAATCTATTTAACAATGATTGCTTAAATAAGTGATGTTAAAGGTGATATATCAATAAAGCTCATTACAATAAGCGATGTTAAAAGTCATATATTTAAAAAGCGTTTGTTTTAGTGAACATGAATATTTGCAGATTTAAAAACAAAATCTCACACATAATAATATACTTATTGTTCAGTATTCTATTTCTTTTACTCTTATCCTCTTAGTTTCTCTCTTCAAGCAAGTTATTAGCTTTTGATTACTATTTTTTGAGCAAGGTGAATCATTATCTTATTTTATCTTATTTATTTTTATTTATATCTTAGTTAACTGCTTATTTTATAATAGAAGAAATGTCAATGTTGAAGCTAGGTATAGCTGTTGGTAATTTACCAAACTTGCAATCTCTGTATGTATTTCTTGCATTTGGCTATTATTTTTTCATCCATATTTTCTATGTAAATTTTAATTTGATTCTTATTATGTTGAATCTAAACTATGTATTTCTATCTTCTTATTTCTTCAGTTAAAGGAGAGAAGAAATTCATAAATTTGTCTTTTACATCTTCATCACCTTCGTCCCTTTCATCAGTGCATATAATTTTCTGGGTTAATGGATTTGAACTAAAGGAGATCAATTCATGCAATGATTTATGAATTAGGTTTTCAGAATGATATTTATATTGTCAAATCTCTGGTAAATGTGGTGGAATTGGGCATGTTTGTTATGTGTTTGATATAATGTCTGAGAGAAATTTTGCCTTATTTAAAAGTAGACATTTAATAGCGCTTGCTTCAGTGAGCGCGATTAAATGTTAATTTTCTACAGTGCTTCAAAAACGATGTTGAATATAACCTTATATTCTATTGTGCTCACATAGACAACCCAAATAAGCGATGTTGAATGACAATTTTAAGCGTTGATGTTTTGCTATTCTAGAAAGTGGTAGGATGAAATTGAGAAACAATCATATTCTAAAAGTGTTGTTATTGAATATTATGTCAGATTCTCAGATTTTGACTTGCCAGCTTTACCATTAAAGAAATTTGAAGATAATGTAATACCAAGAATTATTCAAGAATAAATATCATTCCATATTTCTCATCAAGATTTGAATGTTGTAGGAAAAATAAATTCTAATCAATCAATTACTTTCAACACCACCATGAATGTCATTGAGGATAAACATGGTAGAGTTTTTGTGTGGATGATCTCGGAGGAACATATAAAAACATTCATTTATCCTACTTTAATTACAAGTGATATGAACCTTCAAGGGATGGTTTGCATTTTTGGCCAATCGTTCTTGCTTGAAACTCAACTTTCTTATAGAATGTAATTTGTTTATGAAACTTGTATATTTATGTCACGTTTCTATGATAAATATTGGGTAATAAGTATATGAATGTGTATGGTTTAATGTAAAACACAATATCTTGACCTGATTTTCGGTTCGAAGACCACCTCTGTGACTTAGGAAGAGACGAACTTGATTTTCTCCTCTCCCAATTGATTTGGAGTCGCCACTATGTTTTTTGCGGTTAAAACGTAGAAAACTCTCTTTATGCCCAAATTCAGATAATTATGGTCTTTAAACAGAGATTTTGAGCTCGATAGTCGATTACGGATCGAGGAAGATATTAACACTCCGTCTGTCCATACTGAAACGGTACACTTTCTAATCGCATTGACGTTTATACCCTTAGTAATATATCTATTAAAATTGAACTAGAACAACATATTTTTTTTTTTTATATTTGTGTCTAAAAAGAGCTTATCTTGCTCATATGTATCCCTATGTGCAATATGGAAATCAATACTACGTAGTTCTGGTTAGAAAATTGGTTGGTCGAAATATAATTTGAATTTTGTCGTCTTTAAGATAGGTGAAGCAGGAGAAGCTAATGTCTGCACTGTAAAATTTAATCGTTTATGAGATAGATTTTTGGAATAGTTAAAGATTTAATCGTTTACGAGATAGATGAAGTAGCATAAACTAACATCCGCACCACATCAAATCTCAAATAGATTTTTAAAATATAGTTGAAATTTAATCGTTTACAATATAGATGAAGCAGTAGAAACTAATGTCTGCACCGCATCAAATCTCAAATAGATATTTGAAATAGTTAAAATTTGTTTATGAGATCAATGAAGCAGCAAAAACTAATGTCCGCACCGCATCAAATTTCAAATAGATATTGAAAGATTTAAAATTTAATCGTTTATGAGATAGAATAAGCAGCAGAAACTAATATCCGCATTCCAACCAATCTTTTAAAAATATTTGAAAAGTAAACCAAAAATCTTTCAATTTGTTAAATGATTGTCCCTTTTCGGTATTGGTATTGATATTGGTTCTCCTCGATGAGACAAATCCTTCCTCCCATAGCCTTCTTATTACTGATTATTAAATTTGTTTTGTTTTATTAGTTGTGTGTGGTTTTCTGTTTACTTTTATTAGGTGTCTAAGGAACATTAAGTATGTTCTTCTTTTTTGTGTTTGAATTTGGTGTGTTGGTTACTTTTCAATTAAAGTTCTGGGTTTATGTCATAAACACATAATGATAGGAATACAAATAAAAATGAAATGAGACTAATATGGTTGATTAAAGAAGAGGATGAAACGGCAGATAAATGGGTACGCGATTTGGAGTACCCTTGTTCTTGTCCTGCCACTTCTCTTCACTATTCTGTTTCTTTTCTAGGTGTATACCCTTTCTTTTCAACACTGTGGTCTTCTGAATAATCTCTTTTTTTACATGTGTGTATGATATCCTTGTTAGAATGCCTTGTTGTGTATGCGTGATTGTATGTGTATGTATGCATGATTGTAGATGTATGTATGTGATCTGTGATGGCTTATGTTGTAGGTGTATGTGTGTTCAAAGTGCAAGTTGCTTGCACCTTTTTATCTCTGTAATGTATTCCCCTCACTTTTTGTTGTGTATGTATGCTAATGAGTTATAAAAAAACCTTTGATTTGCCAATTGAGAGTCAGGAAGGTATCTGACTCCTTTTCTGATTATTCCCCCTTCTTTAAGACAGCTCAATGGTTGTTATTTATGATTGGTTATGTGTAACTGATGGTAATTTCTGATTTGGGTTACCAATGATGATTGTAACTGATATAATAATGCTACCTTGCATCTGTTTAGTGTCATCTTATTTGTAACTCCTGGTTGATTGGTCTAATTGTAACTTGTTTGCTGCTCATAAACGGGTAACTGAAAAATGAAAAGATGTCAATCAACACTAATTTCTTTCTGCATCTCTTCATTGCCCTCTTTATTTGTTAGTATTTCACGTTTGATTCCTCTGATTTCTGCTTATCATTTCTTATTGGTTTCATATACTCGGCAGTCATTAGGACATACTGTAACGTCAATTGAGGGATAGAAGAATCGAGACCACCACTTTGCCTTCCATGATAGGAGAGCATCTTTGATTATGTAGCTTATGGTGTTTCCATTCGAAGCAATCAAATCCGCATATTATTTGTTTTATCTTGTATGTGCTCAGAGATTTGCATACTTTCTAGGTTGAAATTCTTTTAAGCATAGAAACTTCTCCCATATATCCTTAGAGCATGTGTTGTCGGATAATGATACCACATTGACAGCTAACAAAGTAACTGATGGAGAAGTAGGCATAATAGCATTCCAATCAATAGAATGAGATGTTATAAATATCATTGGCTCTATTTGATCATCAACTTTATTAAGAATAGATAGCATGAGTTCAGTCAATCCTTTCAAAATGAATACAGCCTTATGGCCACCTAAAACCATGACCACTTTCAAATTCTTGGTGGAAGGGAAAGTGCTTCCAAGTGCTAGATTCTTCAATGCATCCAATGTTTTTGTTTCAACTCTACAATGGTTAATGACCAATTTCTTGATACCTTGGCTATAAATTTTGCCCTTAATCATGCGCCTTTTAAATATTGACCGGATAAAATTGAGTATTCACACACAGCTTGTACAAAGCTTTTGGTATTTTTATTTTTATGTTTGGATAAAAGAAAATGGATAAGATTGAATGGGAATGCACCACAAGCAAAGTAACTTGATAACCCAATGAGGTTCACCATAAGAAAAGTAGCTTGATAAACCAATGAGGTTCACCATAAGAAAAGTAGCTTGATAAACCAATGAGGTTCTCTACATGAAGGATCTTTGAGAAGAACAAGGTTAAGGAGCCACACCAATGGTGATAAGCCTATAAACGCCACAAGAATTAGTCTTGATAAATTCTAAATTAGGAGCAACACTCAACTAAAGAAGAATTAATCCAAATAAATTTCAACTTGCTATTTCATGGGAAATAATTTATTACATATAGTTTGGTGGCTGCCTACATGACTCTACGAAAGTTACACAAAATAAACACAATTAATGGCCTAATTAAGACAATAAGTACCAACTAATGTCTGATTGTAATCAACCATCAACCACACATGAAATTCTCTTACAAATTGCTATTATTTTGAATTCAAAAACTACCTATAGAAGGAAATAAATAAAATATTCTTAACTACAATCATATCTCTCTTGAACTTGAATGGTTTGATGATGAGTCATACACCCAAGGATGTCCAAGTTCAATGTATTTTCTAAAAAATGAAAAAAACCACACTTTTAATTTCATGGTAGTCATGTAAAGAAATTGTTTAACACAATCTGACATATAAGGTAACTTCTCATGCACCCCATAATGTTGATTGTGCATGCCATGTGTTATGATTCGAATTCAAATGCTTCCCTCCAATAAGGTAACAATTAAACATGCCTATACCTATAAGAAAACTCTCAAACGGCCTTTAAGTGTTATTTTTTAATTTTATCACGTCTTCTAAGGAAGGCAACAAACCTTACATCCATGTTAATCCTCCATCAAGGGGAATAAATTATTCTATCTTAACTTACCTTGTCAATCCACCAAAAGTGAAAATAAATCATTTTACATGTTTAGTCCAAGAAGGAAAGGATTCCCCCACGCATACTCCAAAAGATGCAATAGTTCTTTAAGAATTATAATTGTTTATTGTCTAACACAAAATAATAAATAATATCCTAAATAACTTGTGGGACAAAATGCCCCCACTTTATTAAATGTAACTTCAAATTTTGTCATGTTTTCCCAGAAATCGTGGATCGCGTTTGATTCACACCATACCCTCCATCTTTGAGTGAATGCAACCTCGAATTCAGGTCATCATCACCTGCGGGATCAAAGACAAACCTCTTCATTTGTTTTTTCAATTTTTCATTCTCCACTTAAAACGACCAACAAAAGAATAACTTGATGACACGAAGCAAAAGACTAGCTCTGATGTCACTTGATAGCAACCTCCTTGGGGTGGTTCCTTTTTGGATGATCGTTTCTTGGTTGGTGTATTTGATATGTGTTGTGGATTGTATCGAATAATAATGCAGCGAAATTGTAAATGTATTTTATATATATTAGATAAAAGAAGATGATCAAGATACGAAGATGGATAGCGCCAAAAACAAGATTTTGATAAGCCGAGATAAAGTTCGCCACAAGAAATGATTTTTGATAAGAATAAATGCGCTACAAACAATGGTGAATTGTTTGATAAACTAGGGTGTAGTTCGCCACAAGAACTTTTGGGGTTCTTGATATGAACAATGAGGTATTGGTTCAACCAAGAACATAGGAGACAAAGTTCAATAAAATAATTTTAATCCAAAATAATTTCCAAGTTGTTATTTTTCATGTCAAATTCGGTTACATATAGATGTGTGGCTAGCCAACTTGGCTTCCACGAAATTAACACTAAGAATCAACATTTGAATAAACTAATTATGATATTAGTGACCAACTAATGGCTGATTGCCATCAGCCTCCAATCCACACATTTTCCTTAAAAAAATCTACCACATGATATTCAAATGACAACTTATAAAAGAAAATAAATTAAACACTCTTAACTATATCCATAACTCACATGGTAACCCAAAAAGAAAGCAAATCATACCATCCTCTCTAGTTGAATCACAAGTCCACAAAAGGAAACAAATCATCTCCTTAACTTGCATTACAATCCTCCAAGAAAGGAAACAAATAATCATACCACCTTCTCTCCATTGAACCACATGGCCACTAAAAAGAAATAAATCATTCCTTCTTAATTTACACGTCCATCCATCAAGAAAAGGAATAAATAATTCATATGACATCTTCACATAAAGGAAATAATATCATATCACCCTCCCTCCTTATACTTGATGGCAATGTTTTCATATGAGCTATACACACAAATTATTTTCTTATTTCATATGAAGGAACGCATGAACATATGTACCATGTGGCTGCCCAAAGTGTTCTTGATCTCACTTACACATTCTTCACTTTATTGAATGTAGGTAGATGATTAGGCATGAATTCAATCTCCTCATCATATTATTTTTGGGTTTGACTTTGAAACTACTTCTTATTCTTTAAGTATGCCTCCAACAAATATCCTTGAGTTGGTGTTTGTCCTCCAAATTGTATGGTACCCCCCTTTGGTACACACAAATTATTTCCTTATTTGATATGAAGGAACACGTGAACATAGGTTGCATGTGGCTGCCCAACGTGTTCTTGATCTCACTTGCACATTCTTCACTTTATTGAATGTAACTTGATGATTTTGCATGAATTAAACCTCCTCATCATATTATTTTTTGGTTTGACTTTGAAAGGACTTATTCCCCTACTGCTGTGTCCAATCCAAACCTCTTGGATCAAACACACGCCTCACAAATCCATCTATGATATCTCCTCCTAGGTTTTGCCATTCATTCATCTTTATTCATTCATTGTTTGGCCAATCATGTAACTTGAAAAGTTACAAAAAAAAATGTTGTTTAACACAATTAAAATATGAAAAATGTTACTTCTAAAAAGATGCAATGATGCATGGTGACTAGCTATCTTATGCAAAAGATTTATCCTAAAGGGATGCAATGCATGACTCAAAACTATATCCTCCTTTGGTTCTAAACTAGAAATTCCAAATGGAGTTATACTAACAACAAAATAATGAAAACTTCTATCTAAACAATCTATATTAGGTTGTATTAAGAAGGTTGTGGCATGTTTATTATTTTCATTTGGTTCATTCCATTTCAAGCACTTATTTTCATAGACTTAGGATAATGTCATTGATGAGGTTGTTTAACACTATTATGTAAAGGCAAATCAATTCCCAATCTATTCTCTAAGCACACATATTCAAATTTTCCACAATCAACATGGTTTAAAATCTCATTAGATGTTACCAACTCCATGTTATTGTCTTCTTGCATTGTGCTTTCAAGACACGGTTGAAAATGCTTAAGTGGATTATGAATGAGTTCCATGTTTTCATTCTTTTCCATGGGTGGCATATTTTGATGGGCATCCTTAAAATTTCCTGCACATTCAAACAAATACCACTAGACACAAGAGTTTCATTAGGAAAATTAAAATCCAAGCAAAGTTCATGACTTCTATTTTCACTCATAGTGTTTGCACTCAATGTGTTTACACTCGAGTAAAGTTCGTCACTTTTATTTTCACTTAGTGTTTGCACTCAATGTGTTTACATTCAATGTTGTTTTCTTACTCTTTCTTTGCTTTTCACTCAACTCTTCATTTCTGACAAGTGTTTCACTCATGCTTTCTTTTGTTGGCTCAAACTTTTCTCTCTTCACATGATTTTTTCTCTCTCTTTATGCTATTATATATTTATGCCCTTTTAAGTTGCCTAGAGAAATTGGTTGGTTCAAACTTCTCTTGGATGACCTTGGGTTGGCTTTGCAATTTTTTGGGGAGGTCTCTTTTGTAGGAATTCGGGGCACATCTCCTTCTCACCACAACCTTCATATCCTCTCAAGTATCAATTAGTTTGGCACCATACCTCCATCTTTCTTTCTGGAACTGATCCCACCACATAAGTGCATACTCTTTTGAACCTCAATGCCACCACCATATTTTTGCCTTCATTGTAAATATGGCATTCAAACTTCTGCTCCATTTTAGTTCCCACTCCAAATATATTTATGGGTTGTTCATCCCCATAAAGGAAGGGACTTTGATTTTAACCCTATCTAGCCTATTTGCATACCTCCTTTCCCTATGGCCTCCTTCTCCATGTATACCTTCTTCACGTCTTCCTTCTCTAGGCCTCCTCCTCCTTTCTGATTTGCAGACTGTTGAATTACCATCAAGTTGCCTCTCATTTTGAACCCTCAATTGTTCCATTTTCCTTTGAAGGGCTTGGAGTTGAGTGTTCATCACCTGTATGGATGATGTCAAAGATGTTGTCCTCAGGGACAAGGGTGGACTTTCACTATGATTAGACATTTTTTTTCATTCTCTCACTTTTTGCTTCACTTAATGTATTTTTGTGTATCACTCAATTCATTCATGCTCTCCATGAGTTCTTAATTGAACCAAGCAATCAAGAATTTCCAAAAGACACCCAAAACTTACCCAAAGAAAAAGTGGCTAGTGTTTATTTTTTATGTAAGATGAAAATACTAAATAATACTTGAATTTTAACAAGACTCTATTTTTATACACAACTCTTTTGCTTTTGTTTTTTTTACTTTGAATCTGTTTTTACTTCGACACTTGTTGAGTAGAATAAAAATAAAAAACAAACAATACAATAATAACTTGATGACACCAGCAAAAGACTAGCTCGATGCCATTTGATAGCAAGAGTTGTATATGTATTTTATGTATACTAGATAAAGTGTGAATACCCAATTTTGTCCGGCCCAAAATACATTTTTTCAAAAAAAATAACAATAAGATAATCATGTTGGGTTTATATAAAAAATAACATTTTATGTGTTCCAAAATAAAAATGATTCAAATTTGAATTTATGACTTTTATTAAATATGAATTTTAAACATCATAATAGCATAAATCAATTTTTTGAATTTTAATTAAAAGCAAAAATCAAAATCTCCTTAACTTTCTCTTTGAAGTTAATAGGGGATTTGATTTGATTTTCAAACATGTGTCAAAATTCAACTTTAAATAGGCATATGAGACATGAAATCAAAAGGCTTGA
>NC_032023.1:5175242-5188537 GCF_001865875.1 Lupinus angustifolius | reverse complement strand
AAAATCATTCATCTAAAACACTCCTCTATCAAATTTTATCTAAAAAAATCTTTCATTCATCACCTATTCCCAAGAATCCTCAACAAAAAGATAACCAGAACCATCCAAAATGTATAATCTACTACATCACAACAATCCTCTCAATCAAAAACAATTTGCTTTTCAATCCTTTCTCTCTTGTCTAGACATTATCTTTCACACAATCTACAATAATTCAAGATCTCTCATACACATGAACACCGCCCAAAAAATGAGAAAAAAATACAAAGAAACTCAAGAGGAATTATAATTGCATTAGTCTACATTGTAGAGAAGCTTCATATACATGTCCAAAGCGATGTCTCTGAGTCTGTGCTACACAAAGTCCCTACCTCCATATATGTCTGTTTGCATTGGTTAGCCTTTTTTGCACCTTTTTCATGTCGCAGCATTTCATTGTTGTTGGATTCGCTATGAGAGGTATATAATTTTCATTACTTTCTTGTATAGTTGTTTTATTTTTGTTATCAATAATTGCATTAGAAATAATAATTATCACGATTGTAACATATAATTATAACTACATCAAAAAGGTAAATGCATAAAAAATTTACTTTGTATACATACTACAACACTTTTTTAATAAATATTTAGTTTTGAAGCAAAATATGTAATTAATTAGTTTCTCATTATATATCAATTTAAAAAATATTAAAAAAACAAAAACAACAAGCATCCATGAGTCAACAAAAAAATGAAATAATATTTAACTCAGATTGTAAGGTATAATGCGGTGTCGGACGTAAGGGTTACACTTCACTTCCTTATGATTTTATTTTTTAAATAAAAAACAAAAATTCGAATTTCTTAACCAAGTTTTAATATGAGATGCGGTATTGGACGTAAGGGCTATGCTTCGCTCATGTCTTTTTTTTCAAAAAAAAAGAATTTAAACTTTACTATTTTTTTAATAAATAAAATTAACCCAACCAAATAAACTTTTTATACCTAAAGAACTACGTAAGCCTTGATTCCCTTAATAGGGATACGTAGGACCGGGGTCATTCTTGTCAGGCACAATAATAAAAACAATTTTTTTCTTCATAATAAATAATTAATTAATCACACAATTAAATAAAATAATAATAACACAATTAATAATCCATGCAATATAATAGGGTACCGTTCAAACGGGCAACTAGGGTGCTAATACCTTCCCTAGGGTGTAATCGACTCCCGAACCTGGAAGACCAATGTGATTGGGCCGAAAGATTTTTCTACATTTTTTGACTGAAAACAAATGTAGTGGTGACTCTAATAAGTTCGTGCAACCGAAAATCGGGGCGCGACATAAAGGAAGATGGATAAGATATGGAGATGGATGATTCCACAAACAAGAGTTTGATAAGTCGAGATGAAGTTCGCCACAAGAAAGGATTCTTGATAAGAACAAATGCGCCACATACAATGGTGAATTGATTGATAAGCCTAGGTGTAGTTTGCCACAATAACTTTTGGGGTTCTTGATAAGAACAATGAGGTCTTGGTTCAACCAAGAACTTAGGAGACAAAGCTCACCAAAAGGATTTTAATCCAAAATAATTTCCAAGTTGTTATTTCTCATGTCAAATTTGGTTACATATAGATGTGTGGCTAGCCAACTTGGCTTCCACGAAATTAATACTAAGAATCAACATTTGAATTACCTAATTATGATATTAATGACCAACTAATGACTGATAGCTATAAGCCCTCAATCCACACATTTTTCCTTTGAAAAAACCTACCACACACGACATTAAAGTGTCAATTATTTGAATTCAAATGACTCCTAATAAAAGGAAACAAATAAAACACTATTAACTGTATCCATAACTCACATGATAACCCAAAAATGAAAGAATTCATACTACCCTCTCACCTTGAATCACAAGGCTACAAAAGAAAATAAATCATCCATCCTTAAGTTGCATTGCAATTCTCCAAGAAAAGAAACAAATAATCATACCACCTTCTTTCCATTGAACCATACAACCACCAAAAGAAAATAAATCATTCATTCTTAATTTACACGTCCATCCATCAATAAAGGGAATAAATCATTCGTATGGCATCTTTGCATAAAGGAAATAATATCATACCACTCTCTCTCCTTATACTTGATGGCAATGTTTCAATATGAGTTATACACTTAAATTATTAACTTATTTGATATGAATGAGCCCATGAACATAGGTTGTATGTGGCTGCCCAAAGTTTTTTTGATTTCACTTGCACATTCTTCACTTTATTAAATATAACTTGATGATTTGGCATGAATTAAACCTCCTCATCATATTATTTTTGGGTTTGACTTTGGAACAACCTCTTATTCTTTAAGTATGCCTCCAACACATGTCCTTGAGTTGGTGTTTGTCATCCAAATTGTATGATACCCCCCTCTTTGGTACACACAAATTATTTCCTTATTTTATATGAAGGAACATGTGAACATATATTGCATGTGGATACCCAAAGTGTTCTTTGTGAAGAAGATCTTTGCGCCTGACCTTGGTAAGATTTTGATGAAAACAGCAAATCACCAAAAAGAAAAAAATGAAGAATACTTATGAAGACAAAGAAGATTAAAGCTTCAAGAAAATTAGATTAACTCTCTATACGTACTTCTATCCTAAAACTCTTAAATATACAAAGTAGTAACGCTCAAAATATTTTAAAAGGAATTGAAACACTTCAAGTTTTAAATGAAAGCATTTTTAAAAATACTGTGTAACAAGTTACTGTCTTTGAGTAACAGATTACCAGTGTTATTAAAGTTGAGTAACTGATTACTCAATGTGAGTAACCGATTACTCTAATTCAAAATTAATTAAATAGTGGACAGAACACTTGAGTAATCGATTGCTCAATGCTGTAATCGGTTACTGAGAGCTGTTACATCAGTTTTTCATATTTGAAACTCAAGAGTTTTCATCCCAAACGAAATGCCTTCATTCCAAACAATTTCTACTCTTTCATAAAGGCACAATGGGTGATTGGAAAACCTATTTAAAGACATTAGAACTCACAATGAAATCAACTCTTTAAACAACTCTTTCTCACTTTTCTCACAAATTTCCTACACTTTTCTGAAATAGTTTTATGAACATCTAGCAACTTGAACTCAAACTGTCAAAGCTATTTTTCTGAGTTGCTTGAAGTAAAGTGTTTCAAAGTTTTGTAAACTTAAAAGAGCATTATTTACTAAATATACAAAAGAGTTGATTGGATTGCAAGTGTTATTATATTACATACTCGTAAAGGCAATCCAAGTCATCATTGAAATTCTTCATTCATTGTAATAACTTTCTTTCACGGGGTGTGAATAGAAATGGGATAGAGTTACTTGGAAAGGTGTTTTCCAAGTGTATAAATATTAGTGAGTGGGTAAGGTACTTAGGGATCTCAGAGTGAGACTTTGTAATTACTACTCATAATATTTAGTGGAAAATCTCTTGTGTTGCAAGAGTACTGGATGTAGCCTTCGGTGGATAAGAAGGTGAACCAGTATAAAATACTTGTGTACTCTCATTTCCCTTTCCTCTTTAATTTATACTTGTTTATTTTCTGCAATATTATCCGCTGCACATTAACTCTTACATTTTGCAGAAAAAGTAACATTTTGCAGAAAAAGTTGCTATAATTTTAAGTCAACTAATTCACCCTCCCCCTCTTAGTTGCAATCATGTTCTTACATTCTTGATCACACTTGCACATTCTTCACTTTATTGAATGTAATTTGATGATTTGGTATGAATTAAACCTCCTCATCATATTATTTTTGTGTTTGACTTAGGAACAACCTCTTATTCTTTAATTGTGCCTCCAAAAAATGTTCTTGAGCTGGTATCTGCCCTCCAAATTGTATGGTACCCCTTTGGCTCACATCAACAAGATTAAGAAGTATAGTACAAATTGTCTTATAAACAACCACATTTGGAATAGATCCAATATTATTTTCTAGTGTCAAACAACACATTCACACTCCTCTAAAGTTAGATGCAACATCAACATGCTAAATAAGCAACTATATGATATTGAAAAACTAATTAGGCAAGCATAAACAATCGTTTGGGATGAAGCACCAATGATAAATAGATATGCTTTCGAAGCATTAGATCGACCATTAATAGATATTATAGGTTGTGATGCTCCATTTTGGGGAAAGTTGTAATGAGAGAAGATCGTGTTGAACTAATAATTCATGATGATTTGGTAAAATACCCCACCAAATGGCAATAAAGTAGGAAAGAGATAATCCGATACAACATACAAGAAATATTTCCCATTTTTGGAAGTCATGGATGGTTCCTACATGTTAGAAAGAGCTATACTAACACCCACAAATGAGAATGTTCAGAAACTAAATGACATAATTATCAATCATTTTGGGGGAGAATATCAAAAAAAATTATCATTTGATAAGGTTGAAGGAGACTCAAATAACTTATACCAATAAGAGTACTTAAACTCCATTGTCCGTGGTGGTTTACCACCACATGTTCGAAAAGTAAAGTGCATCCTTGCCTAAGATTAAACTTAAAATGTCAGACAATATGTGACTCCCTTTAGTTCTTATTAGATTTCCATGTGCGATTCAATTAAGTTTTAAACTCACAATAAATAACGCACAAAGATTTACCATTCCTAAGGTAGAGATTTATCTTCCTCATTATATATTTGGACATGGGAAACTATATGTTGCTCTATCAAGAGGTGTTTCAGAAGTTACCACAAAGATTCTTATTAAAGAAGAAACAATTCAAAAGAATGAGGATGATTTCACAAAGAATATTACTTTTAAGATATGTTGTTATCCTGCGATTTACATTTAGAAAGGATATCTCCTTTACAAACTACTATTCATGTTTTTTTTTCTTAAATATAAACAATTATCAATATTCTCACTTGCATAAATGTCAAATACTTATTTACTCTACAAACTTAACATATAAACATTCTTCATTTAAGTTAGTCACTACATTTTTAGAATGAAATATTCATAATTTTTGCCAATGACAAAGTTGTTTCTTCATACAATATAGTGTGAAGAATAGTATCATCATTACTTTTAGAACCAAGATCATTGATTCATGATTATTATTTTCTTCTTTATGTTATCCTTGTACTTTTTGTAATTCAATTACAAATCATGTACCAACAAGGTGTTCGTCTAGTAGTATAAAATTCTATTAGATCTTCATGATGACCAAAAAGTCAAAGATTCGATTCTTGTGAGTGACATTTGCTGGGAGGGATAATCATGCACCTCGAAATGAATTAGTTTCTTACTCAAAAAAAGTTAAAAGATACTCGTGGTAGTATAAAAAATTACAAATCATGTACATATTCCATATTAACTATAATTTTTTCATTACATTTGACTATTTACTTCTTATATTTCCCCCACAAAGTATAGTAGTTTTAACACTAATACATTTTACTATAAAGTTTACATATAATTCAATGTTATGTTACATTGTAATGGAAACATTACGATTTCAATATTCTTTAACAACACCTTAAAAATAAGATTTTTTTCTCAATGTCATTCTTCCAAAGAAAAAATGTTAGTTGATTTACAATATCTACTAAATTATACCATCATTACTAGAAAAATAAGAATGCAATTGACAAATATTTGATTTTTTTATGACGATCTTACATATTAGGTTTTAAATGTGATAAATTTATTTGAACTATTATGACCCAGCTATACACTTCACCTAAAAAATTAATTACAAGTGACAATTATTTAAATGTACAATTTTTCAAAAATAAGATTGACCAATTACCCAAATAAAATATATTCAACTATAAATTATTATATTTAATAAAGTATATTATATTAATATTTATATCATTTGAACAATATATTTAATTCCAAACAAGAGGAAAATAGATTGATAAAAACATAAATATCTGTCAAGAGCTAGTATTTATAATGTTATTTATACTGAAGTAAACTTTTAACAACTAATATTATTTTAATATAATAAAATATAAAAAAAGGAAAGACATAAATAATTTAAGAATGTATGTTAATATAAAGATTTATATACAGTCAAGACATCATTTATTCTTTGTATTAGTCATATTTAAAAATAAATAATGATTAAGAATGAATAGTTGATAATACAACAACAAAAATATAAAAAAGTAAAAAAATGTATACTTGAGATATTTTTGCATTGTCACTGCATTTTTCACCATTCAAATTTTATCATGAATGATAAATGATGATTGATTATATATAAATTTTTATATTGTCAGTATATAGATATTACACTTATATAAAAATTACAACAATTATTAATTTGTAAATACTTTTCTCAAAATTTTATTGGTACAAGAAAAATCCTAAGATTCCAATAACATTATTCATGCCATATTTTATTTTTGATTGATTTTGTAAAAAGAGAAACATTTTGCAGCTCGGTTCTCAAGATTAGATCAAGAAAGAGGTAAGAGAATTCCAACGTAGTAGGCTATAGATGTAGACAGATGTGACGTAGAATACTCTAGAGGGAGTATTATTGGGCATGTGCATGTGATTTAATATCTGTCTTATCCATATTATGCGCATTTGTTCAACCCCAGCTGTAACTAACTACAAAACTCTATTTGGCTCCACTTACATTTTTCTCACTCCAAACAGCATAATAATAAATTGTATCTTAAATTATGTTTTAGATTTATGATATTAAAATAAAAATAAAATAATAATAAATATTTAACTTTTAAATTAATATAACTTGTTTTCATTAGTAGATAATATGATTTGATATATAATTTGATATACAATAGGAAGAGGTCATTTTCCTCAAACCCCTCTCTCTGAAACTAACCATCACCATCCATTTTTAAATGGTTTTGTTTTCTTCAATCATTTGCCTTAACTTTAATAAATTTAAAAGTGGACATCTCTCTTCAATCATTTGGGTTAACCATCACCATCCATTTTTTAAATGAGTGTAATATCCAATATTGTTTGTGTAAAAGTTTTAGACAAAATCACAAGACCACCTATGTTAGTATATATATTTTTCTTTCTTAGAATATGCAATTTATTTAAAAATAAAGAACAATTTTGAAGAATTGAAATTCTAACTTTATTCTGTATAAATTCATATTTCCATTTCATTCTCTTAAATAATTTTAACCAAATATCTTTCCATCTTTAGTTAATATAATCAAAATTTGAAATACGATTATTATAACATTGTCTTTATCACAAGTGTAAAAAAATATAGTGGATACAGTCACAATTGCAATTATGATAACATTGCAAAAAATTCAAAACAACAATATTAAAGTTATAATAACAGTTCCAAATATAGTTTGAAACACTAATAATTAAGTAATTGAAAAAAAATTAAGAAATGGAACATCCCTGTAGATTTTGTTATATACTGATTGAGTATGATAGCTTTGAGCATCAATAAAAACATAACTCATATTTTTAATTGAAATTGATGTTAGTTGTACAATACAATTGGTACCATTAAGAATAAGATGTCATGACAGTTCTCATTCAACCTTCCAGGCATAGAGAAACAAGGAAAACTCTGATGATGATGATAACCCACTAATTGTACTCAACCCTTCCACTGACCCAGAACTCTCTGTCTGAGATGACAATGGTGTAGATGACGATGAACGCGATAATGATGGTGACGATGATGATAATGATGATGCAGAAGAAGATGGCAAAATCGGCTTTAAAATAAATAATGCATGCTTTAAACCTGGACTAAAGAGCCAATCATGAACATCCCAATACACTTCCACTCTCATCTTGTTAAGATGAACTGATTCATTCCCTCTAAATTTCCATTGTAAATGCTTCACATGAATGACTAAATGCCCATCAAATCTTATCTCAAGTTCTGGCTGAATCTCACTAACAGATGGTAAGTCACCACTGCTCTTGTTCTTGCACTCTATTGAGATCTCATGGAACCTTCCTTTCTCATGAAACTTAGCTTTAGTAGAGAACTTCCTCTTCCCAAATATGTGCTCTTTTCTTGAAACCAAAATAGGGTCAATAAGAGCTTGCTTGCATCCAGTTCTTTTATGTGCTTCTTTCTTTAGATCACCAAGAAGCAGCACAATCTCTTGATCACAAACCACTGCTACATAGTACTCCGAGGTTGGTTCAGTTTCACCATTGAATTTTGCAGCTTTGAGATCCCAAAAAACATCAACATATTTACCATCTACTATGAACCGCTTAGAACCTTGTTTCCTCCAAAAGTACCATGGCTTTAGCTCAACCTTGCAGCTATATTGATTTTCTCCTTCTGGGCCTTCAACTGATATTGATAGACCATGAAGCAATAAGTTTTTGCACCAAGTGATAGTGATCAAGCGGCAATGATCAGCAATCTTTGTTCTATAGACAGACATGTAAACACTTTGACCTGAACGGGTCACAGCACCAAGAACATTATCATCACTGGTCTTCTCTACAGAAGAAAAGCAAGCTGGAATTCCAATAGAGTCTTGCATTTTTTCTTCTTCTTCTTGATGGTGAACTTTTGAGTACACAATCTGGTGAAAATGGAAGTGATATCAGAATGGGTGAGGAGTTTTAAGATGAGAGAAGTGAAGATATAAGAGAGATCTCATTCACAAGCTGTATATGAAAGCTAGGTGCTGCCAGAGGTGTTCTTGACAGAATTGAAAAAGAAAAAAAAAATATTTTTCCAAACTGGCATATGGACTGGCAGTGAGTGAGAGTAAGTGAAGAACAACCTTTTTATTATTATTTTATACTAAATTATGCACATCTCTTACCTGTCACCATTATTTTTTTATATTAAAGCTACCTTAACTTTAGGTTTAAAGTTTAAAATACTTTTGTGAATCCAAGGTGGTTTTGATTGGCTATATTCAAAACTGTTTTTTTCACAGGTCTAGATAGATAGATAGAAGCAGTGAGGCTATTTTTCACAGGAGTTGGTGTATAGGTTTGGAAGATGGAATTTTTTCAAACATATATGGTATAATAAGGGTGGAATCTTAGGGAAATGTACCAGTCTATATCCTAGTATGAGTTTATTGTCAACCCAAATATTCATTCACATTTGTATTGGCATCCACGTATATTCATTTGTCTTAACCAAGGCTACAATATTACTCAAAGGTAAGAAAGTTAAGAAAATGATTACTCTGTTGTGCAGTGATTATTCCTATTTAGAGATTGAGGATTGATTTTTGGTCTAGCCAGATATTTAAGGATTTAACTAAATTTAACACTATTATATTATCTCTTTGTTGTTAACAAGTCAAATATTTATTTAAATTTTTTATTGCCAATCATATTATTGAAAAATGTAGATAGATAATATTAGAATATACAGAAGTATTTTATAATATCTTAAATTATATTATAGAGAATATCTATAAGATATATATACATAATATATCATATTATGATGATTATATCTTAGATTTGTTTAGAACATCTTAGAATATTTTTTATGATTGAGATTACTATGTTTTATGATTTGTTTTCTGATTTAATTAGATATCTAGTATTAGAGTAAATATGAGTTAGTATTAAGCATAGTTATTAAACTCAGCTCTAATTGATTGGTCTAACAAGGAACCGAGCACCTGACTAGTCCAAGTCACTCCTTCGACTGGTTATGCACAAAAAATGGTATGAGCCAGTTCGACACGATCAATTTGAGCATAAAATCATTAACTCAGTCAGTTGGACTAGTTTGAAGTGGTCGATTCAAATAGTTTTAAAAACGTCAAAATGATATTCTTTTTATAGGTAAACAATATTATTCTTTTAATTATTTGTAAATAACCATTATTATAATTATAGTTGCTAATTGTTAGTGTATGTTGGAACAAAACTTTTGTTCCATAATTAAATTTAAAACTTATTTGTGTGCTTTTATCATGATTAAAATATAACATATGTGTTATCAACTTATTTGTAATTTTCTATTGTAGTAAGATCTTTTTGTTTTGTTTTTTAATCATATATTTGTATAATGGTAAGCTTTTAATATTTGGAATAAAAATTATTAAATAATGTTATATTATGAATATATTAAATTATTTTAATATGAACTAAGTCAATTGTAACAACCAATGACTCGCTAGTTTGAGTTTAATAACATTATGTTAATTATATCTTAGATGTATTTAGAGTATTTAGAAGATAGTTTAGGATTGAGATACTATATTTTATTTGTTTCCTGATTTAATTAGAAGTCTAATATAGTATAAATATGAGTTATGTACCAAAAAAAGTATAAATATGAGTTATGTATCCAAAAAAAGTATAAATATGAGTTAATATTATACATAATTATTAAATTCGGCTCAGACCGACTAGACTAACAAGGAACCGAGCACCTGACTAGTCTAAGTTACTCCTTCGATCGGTTATGCACTAAAAATGGTATGAACCAATTCGATATGATGAGCTTGAGCATAAAATCAATGACTTGGTCGATTCAAATAGTTTAAAAAAAATTGTCAAAATGACATCCTTTTCATAGGAAAACAATATTGTTCTTTTAACTTATTTGTAATTATGTCTACCGTTATTATAATTATAGTTGTTAATTGTTAGTTTATGTTGGAACAAAACTTTTGTTCCTTAATTAAATTTAAAATTTATTTGTGCACTTTTGTTGCGATTAAAGTATAAAACAAGTGTTGTTTGATGATGTTGTCAACTTATTTACAATTTTTTATTGTAGTACTAGGAAGATCTTTTGTTGTTGTTTAATCATATATTTGTGTAACGGTAAATTTTTTATATCTGGAATAAAAAAGTATTAAATATTATTATATTATGTATATATTAGATTATTTTAATATGAACCAACTCAACTGTAACAACTAATGACTCACTAGTTTGATTAATGAACCATTAGCTCAGTATTTTGACCGAGTCAATGACCAGTTTGAGCTTAATAACACTAGTACTATGTCTTTTGTATCACAATATCAACATATCATCATTCACAATATTAATAATATAATTTATTATTTTGAGCATTCATTTTTTCATTTCATATATAAACCTTATAATCTCAACAAGGTATCAAAGTCTTGGTATCCGCCTTGAGGGAAACTTAGGCTTATGATACTTTTGTCAGTTAGTTTTTCAATTGTCACATCCTGGTGATCATTTATCGTCCTTCTACCCTCCCAATTTAACATGTCAATTTTATATCCATTCTTTAGACATGTTGTTGCTGGTGCACGATCTTCTTAAAGCTTCAACATGCATTGTTATTCTTGGATATGCGGTTGTCATCTCTGTTAAAAGCATTAGTTTGGTTTTCTCTTTCTCTATATGTGACAAGTTGGATGGATATGATGTAAATGCTCTAGCTTGAGGGGAATGTTTGATATAAAAGTGTTCAAGTGATTCATATATTGTGTGGCTCATATCTATCATAATCTAGTTGCGGTTAGTGTTTGTGTTCTTGTGTTAATCAAGGTTCTTCTCGAAGCTCTTGATGTCGTCCCGAATGCCAGTTAAATGATGGTGGTTTCTAATGAAGTTTAAGATGATAACGATTGTTCAAACACAAATATGAGTCGGTTCGAATAATTTATTATATAACGAATGTCATTACAAATCATAAGATAATAATGATCCAAATAATAATTAGTAAGATAAACGTAAACTATAGATAATTCAAATACAATGAAACTAACTAAATCCTAGATTAGATCATGTTCTATCAATCCAAATATTTTCTAACACTCCCCCTACAAGCTAAAACTTAATAAACTTTAAGTATGTTACAAATAATTCCTTCAAAATGAAAACAAACAACTAATTATATGATTGTTGGTGAAAAGAATGATCATCGCTGCAAAATTAGGAAATATAATCACCACAAAAGGATCGTCACTAATGAGAAAAGAATTGACTAGTGATAATTCATCATTGAGAGAAAATGCACCACTAGAATGATCATAGGTGAAAAGAGAAACCATTAGTATAATAACCATCATAATAATTATTGATGAAAAATAAGTTAATGATGATATAATTCATCACTTGAAGATAAGACAACATTAGAATAATCATCTGAGGAAAGAGAAACCAATATATATAACGAAAAAATTGAATGACTCTTGCATGAATTTGGAATTATTAGGTTTTTGAAAAAATTGAATAAATACAATGAGAAAGTGACACAACAAAGGATATGATTAATTTGAGTTTTGAATTTTCGGCATCTGGGTAACGGGATAGTAACATGACTGATAAGTGCCAAACATACCTAAAAATCATACATTTTTATGGCACTTATCTTAAGCATAATTGAGAAAAACCAACTTAAAACAATACTTTTTGTATAAAATATCACAATTTGGTATATTTGTGTTTGTATTGCCTCTTTATGTATCTTGTAGGAAATAAAATGAAGAAAAGAAGAGAAAAGATTCATGGTCAAAAAGCAACAAAAGTCAAGAAAATCAAGGTGCTCAACGAGGCAGCTGAGCGTGGAACAAGCCCCGCTGAGCTGATTTGGCCACCTGCCTTACCTGGCAACCTACCTGACCTAGACCAAACTGCTCAACCAGGCAGCTGAGCAGACCTGCTTAGCCGCTCAGCCTAGCACCAGACTAGGCCTGACACGGTTAGAAATATGCTTGACACGGTCAGACACGAGCTTGGCACAAGACCAAGCTGCTGAACAAGCTGCTCAGCGGTCCAACCAAGCTGCTCAACGGAGAACCAGACTCCTGGCCAGATCAGCAAGCACCAAGCCACGTCTCAGTCAATACGGTCAGAAGCTGATGAACAAGCAGCTTAGTGGTGAAGCAGGTGTGCTGGGCGGTGCTTACCGGACTTGACTTAACCATCAAGTAAACCATGAAGTCATCCATGACCTCACCTCAAGTAGCCCACCACAGGCTTTTCAGAAGTAGCTCACAATAGCTGGTCTCATAGCCCACAACTAGCTTTGATGAGTCATGCACAAGGAGGTGACTAAGCTACTTGGTCAAGGGACCAAACCCATGCTGAAGGGTTTGGTCAGCTGCTGAGCGGTCCAGCTAAGCAGCTCAGCAGCTCAGCGGTCTAGCATGAGGCCTATAAATAGGAGGCCAATTCCTTTGAGCAAAACAGATTGGAATACACCATTTTCTTCATAAGTTTCTCTCAAAAACACTTGAAGACCAGAATTCTCTCATCTCAGAATTCTTTCTTCATTTCTTAGTTTAGAATTTTCATTTTCAAGTAAGTTTTTGTAATTTTTAGTTAGAATTCAAGAGGAGAA
>NC_032023.1:5173772-5175142 GCF_001865875.1 Lupinus angustifolius | reverse complement strand
ACCCGAAAGGAGAGTAATAAATAAAAGGTCACTAAACTTATTATTCTTTTGTTCTTTATTTATTTATTTGCATCTAACAACTAACTATTTATCACTTTTATATATTAGAATACCATTAAACCGGCGTTGGAATTTATTCCACAAAACCGAGATGGTATTCAAAGGTACTTAATAATTATGTAACATGTAATTGCTTCGATACCATTATACTGGCGTTAGAATTTATTCTAATAAAGCCGAGATGAGGAAAAGAAGGAATGACTTATTCACATGATTATTAAGAAAGTAAGTTTAAACTGGAATATTCTTGAAACCATTATACCGACGTTGGAATTTATTTCAACAAAGCTGAGATGGCGAACAAAGAATAAAACCGAGTTCTCTTACTTACAAAAGGAACATTATGAAATTGAGAGTATTAATCTTTCAACAAATTGACACTACTGTCAGGACAATTTGTTGAGAGAAGAAAACTCCCAACTAAAATAATCACCGAAACTACCCTTTCAACAAATTGGCGTTATTGTCGGGGAATTGCTTTAATAATAAAACATTTCATATTTATATGTCATTTATCAAATAATTGTGCATAAAATTATCTTTCTCTTTTGTATAAATTTATTTTTCCTTTTGTACATCTTTATTTTTATGTTTTGTACATTTGAAAAAAAATTAAAAACTAAAAAATTAAAAAAGTGAATTAGTGGAGTGAAAACCCACTAGTTAAGAAACCTTTTATTGTTGTTATAAAATTTTTAGGAGATGTGGAAGTACCCCTTATCAACCTTTTCAAAAGAACAACATAAAAGGGATTGAAATAAACAAGTATAAGTGGCTGGACTTTTTCTTCAAGAAGGGGAGCCACTTGAATCCTTAAAGGTTAAGTATTCACCATGTATATTTTGATGATGATACTTTATCTTGTGATACTTTCACCAAACATCTCCACCAACATGCCTTAGTAAATGATTTTGAAATTGTCAAATTAATTTTTAAACTATGATCATGCTTGTTACATTTGTGCCAAAAATGAATTTTTCCAGACTTGAGAACTCCTAAAAAGTGTGTTATTTGGTTTACCACTTAACAAAATAAATTCATGTAATTCTGAATGGATTTATTTATGGATGTTTGGTGTGATAAAATGTGTTTTGAAGTTCCATAAATTCTGCTTGGACTTCCATTTTATCACTTGGATTTGAAATATGATTGAAAATATTTTCCAAACATCAATTTTCATGAAAAAACATGCTGTTTGGTTGGAATTCTCTCAATCAAATTTAATTCATGAACTTAGTGTGTTAGAAAATTATAAATTCATGTGAATTGTTAGACTAACCTCAAAGCAAAAGAAAATTGCAAGTTCAAAA
>NC_032023.1:5173143-5173672 GCF_001865875.1 Lupinus angustifolius | reverse complement strand
CAAACAAACAAACAAAAATGAGGAGTTGATGACACCACTATCTAGGAGAGGATAGTGAAAACAAAGAGAATGAAATTATGTGTTCTCCTAAAAATGGTGGTTAGTTATAATTTTCTTTTTCATTCTTTCAAAATATTATACAAACTTCCTAAAAATATTTTTTCACTTGAGGACAAGTCAAGTACTTAAGTTGGGGGGAGTATGTATAAAATTTTGAAAGAATGAAATTTTGCTGTATTTTAAAACTTTCTGTTTTTTCTGCTTTATTTTAATTTTTTTTAGTGTGCTTTTATTTGTTAAAATTATTTTTTAGTGTGTTTATTTTTTATTTTTGAAGATTTATTTAAAAAGTGAATTTGTTGAAACTAAACAAAGTAAATAAACACAAACTTGGCTTAAAATTTTTTCAAGATCAATGACTTTGTAAATTACAACCTTCGATGAGCAACATGAGATGAAAAATTGAAAATTTTGTGAATAATTCATAATGTTATAACTTGGATAAAATGCAAACTTTTTGGAAAATCAT
>NC_032023.1:5172667-5173043 GCF_001865875.1 Lupinus angustifolius | reverse complement strand
GAGTTTTGAGTGAAACACTTACCCCATTTGGTTCCATTCTTGAATCGTGTGTGAAATGCATCTCTTTGATTGATAACATTTTTAATAAGTGAAATGCTAAATGAGTTTTTGAAAAGATGTGTTCAATTCTTAGTTTGAAGCATTATGAGTCAAAGTCACATAATCATAAACACATCTCATGGAACTTAAAAGGAATCATGCATAAGTTTTGATCTTGTACAAAACTAATTTTTTCAAAAACAAGTGGTTGTTATTTTACCTCTTGTTTGGGGACAAACAAAGTTTTACGTTGGGGGGAGTTTGATAAGTGCCAAAAGTATACACTTTTCACCATCATTCTATGGCACTTATCCTATGCAAATTGTAGAAACCCAAC
>NC_032023.1:5171388-5172567 GCF_001865875.1 Lupinus angustifolius | reverse complement strand
AGTTCTTGTCCAAGTTTTCTTTGAGTTTTGTAGGAAATTGAATATTAAAGAATAAATTCAAAGATGGATAAGAATTCAAGCCAAAATTCAAGACAAAAGCTCAAAATGAATTGCTAAAAGTAATCAAGTTAAAGCATGGCATGCTATGTGCTTAATTTGGTTACTTAGCCTTGAAGAAAGGTAGTTTACTTCGTCTTGAAGAAACCTATGTTAAGGTAGGCAAGGCAAATTACAAAAATCAAATGATTACCTTAACTTAAAGAAAACAGCCAAAAGTGTCAAGCAACCAACAAAAATCAAGTAACAAACCAAAGGAAAAAAGGTTGCTTCACCATGAAGAAATCAAGCACAAAGTTGTCCAGCCAAGCCAACCACCAAGCACCAGGCCAGGTCAGCCAGGCACCAAGCGCCAGGCTAGGTCAGCCAGGCCCCAAGCACCAGGCCAGGTAGGCCAGGCACCAAGCACCAGGCCAGGTCAGCCAGCACCAAGCACCAGGCCAAGTCAGCTAAGCTGCTGAAACAGGCAGGTGAGTGGAACCAGTTAGCTGAGCGGATGAAACATGCATCTGAGCGGGGAACCAGGTCAGCCAAGCTGCTGAAACAGGCAGCTTAGCGGGGAAACAGGTGGGCTAAGCGGCTAGTGCACCAGAAAAGTGATTTTTGGTCAAATCATAGAACATCTTACTTTTTCTTTACTTAAAGGCCAAGAACATGACCTCATGGATGACATAAAGCTATGACAAGAAGGAGGAGGTGTCATCATGCATGTAACCTAGCCCACCATAGGGGTCAAGTAGGGGCCAAAGTGGCTCTTCATAGGGGCCAAAGGTGAGCAACTGAGCTGCTAAACAAGGCAGCTGAGCATCCATCACTTTGGCCTATAAAAAGGCACAAAATTCTCATTTGTAAAACATTGTAAATTCATTCCAAATTCTTCCTAGTTGATTCCTCTGCTTTTATTTTCATTTTAGGTAGTTTTTGGGCTAGTTTTAGAGTAGTTTTTCATGTAATTCAAGAGGAGAAAAGGAGAAGGCAAATGAGATGCAAAAATCAATTTTGTACTCTCATTTGGAACTCAAAAGCATCCAATCCTTGGATGGATAGCTCATGCTCCTAAACATTTTCTTTTGAACAAGGTTATGTAACTTCTACTTCTTCTAAATTTACAAAAGTTTGGAT
>NC_032023.1:5167241-5171288 GCF_001865875.1 Lupinus angustifolius | reverse complement strand
TTATTAGGCAATTCCTTGTGGTTCGACATAACCCTATACTATACTACAATTGAATCTTGAAAGAGATGTAAATTGTAAAATAGTAAAGTGTTATCAATAAATTTATTTGTTGAAAACACCTTTTAATATACAAAAGTGATGAAGCTAACTTGCTAACCTTTATTTATTGTTATTTACTTTTTGTATTTTATTTATTCTTTAATACTAACATTCCTTAAGGAAGAAGTTTGGTTTGTTAATAAAATGAACTCGAAATGGAGTAAATACATAAAAGGTCACTAAATTTATTATTCTTTTGTTCTTTATTTATTTATTTGTATCTAACAACTAACTATTCATCACTTTTATATATTAGAATACCATTAAACTGACGTTCGAATTTATTCCACAAAACCGAGATGGTATTCAAAGGTACTTAATAATTATGTAATAGGTAATTGCTTCGATACCATTATACCGGCGTTAATAATTTATTCTAACAAAGCCGAGATGGGGCAAAGAATGAATGACTTATTCACATTATTATTAAGAAAGTAATAAACATTGAACTACAAAATGAACATAAGGAAAATGAGAGTATTAATCTTTCAATAAATTGATATTGCTGTCAGGATGATTTGTTGAGAGAAGAAATCTCCCAACTAAAATAAACATTGAACTACCCTTTCAACAAATGACATGTTAGGAAAGATAAAACCATTATGGTATCATATTGAAGTTTAGGATGGTAAAGACTTGTCAAACTCAAATATGAGTCAATACGAGTAATTTATTATATGGGTCAGAGTTATTATAAATGATAAGATAATGACGATTCAAATAATAACTAATAAGATAAACATAAATTATAGGTAAAAAAATTCAAATAAAATGAAACTTACTAAATCTTATATTATATAGTATTCTATCAATCCAAATATACTCAATAATCAAATTTGGTCATTTTTGTTTGGTGATTCATGCTGTGCGGCTATCATTCTTGTTAATATGTTTCTGTCCATGGTGGTTAAGCTTAAAGATAGCTTATGTTATGGATGGTTAAACATTGTTTGCTTCTGCCCATAATGGGTAAGCTTGGAGATAGATTCTGATATAGATGATTAAGCGTTGTTGTCTTTTAACATTTGAAGATTGTAGTTTTAATTAATGGTTTAAAGCATTTGTTTCATATATGTTAGACTACTTTCATCGAAGCTATCATTTCATTATCTTAATTGCAGATTTTGTCAATGTTTTGCAACCCCTTGAAGCTATGTTGGTGGAGTTCATCTGATTATTATGGTTACTTTCCTTTTTAAAGAGATTATTTGTAACAAGCTTAAAGCTTAGAAAGCTTTAGCTCGAGTAGAGTATTATAAGATTTGAAAATATCTTAAAATATATTAATTTATATCATAATATAATATTTAGATGATATATATATATATATATATATATTTTGAGATAATATCTAATATTATGATGATTATATCTTAGATTTGTTTAGAGTATCTTAGAATATATTTTTCGATTGAAATTACTTTATATTATCTTTTATGATTTATATTAGAATATACAAAAGTATTTTAGAATATCTTAAATTATACTATAGTGAAAGTGCAAAGTGTCAAGGATTCCATTAGCAATGTTTTGCCTATGTTTTGATGAAGACAATGAGTTAGTTAAAGCTTGAAGATGTCTCAACAATCAACATGCCGAGGGCTCAAGTGGTAGACTTAAGTTATAATTCTTTATTATCTTTTTAGAAGTCTAAGATGTTTGCCATAGATATTGAGTCTAGGTTAGGAAAACCTAGGTGTGGGTCTCACAAGACTTAATAAAGTAACTAATCTACTAAAATGAGACATCATCTAGAAACATATGATAATTAGGTTCATGCATTTAAATACATTGATTATGTGCGTTAAAGGAATTATATTTGGAAATCATGTATTGCATGAGCATATATCATATAGGTAGTTCACCATGCATTTACAAGCTGATTTTACATTGTTTAATCAATTATGAATAGTGTTAATCGATTAACAGAATCACAGTTTCAACAGAAAACTGAAAAACTGAAGAAAAAAAAAATTCAACAACCTGTTAATCGATTAAATGGGTACTTAATCGATTAACTGAGACTTTAAACATTTTTCTATTTAAACTAAAATTTCAGCATATGTGGCATAAGAATCCATACATTTTTACATCATTCTCTCTGCATATTTTCGAGTTATTCACTATTATATCTAGGAGAAAATATTGCATGTTGCATTAGGAGAAAGATTAGATCATGCTAAGGCTTTAAGTTTCATATTCATATTGCATGTTCTTTGAAAAGCTTTCTTGCATCATTCTTGTTCTTAGATTTTAGTCTTTGATCTTTATTGTAATATTCGAGTATTAAGTACTCATTCATGACTCAAAGCATTGTAATTCAAGGATTGGAAAAATTCTAGCTGCGGTTAGGTAAGGAGTTCTTCACAAAGACTTGGAGGTCTTGGGATAAAGAGCGATACCTTGGCTGGGGCCGAATCGAGTTTAGAAAGGTTTTCTTGGGAGGCGGTTTTGGGAAAGGTCAAACCAAGGGTGACGAAGTTCTTTGGGTTCCAAGAAAGGAGCGTTCGAGTCTTGTAATTGAAAGCATGTGTGTAACGTACATTGTGTTTTATAGTGAAAAAGGAAAATCTCCCAGATCAGAGGGGAGGACTGGATGTAGTTTTGTAGTGGACAACAAAACAAACTAGGGTAAAATCATTGTGCAATCTTTTCTATTCTTTTCTCTTTTACATTTCAAGATGTTTTAATACGAGTTTGAAGCTGATATTTTGCACGCTTATACCTTGCTATATCCTTGTCAATCTTGCATAAAAATATCTATTATATATATGCATGTGTGTTGGTTAATAACTGTGCAAGTTGTTGTTCTGATTATTCTGTTTCTGTTTTGATTTAACCGATTACGCCCACTAGTTAATCGATTAACTAGGCATTTTCAACAAGTTTGTAAAAACCAAAAAGTGGAACTTGAGCTCCGCCACACCTATTCAACCCCCCTTCTAGGTGTATTATGCCACTAATACCTAACAAGTGGTATCAGAGCTTGTACGTCATGCTAGCTCAACCGTATCCGCGTGATCCAAAGGGAATTAAAATGGGTTCCATCAACCCCTTTGGCGGTGATGGCGCATCCATTAACTGTCCTCCCGTATTCAGTGGCGATGGAAATTGACACAGACATTTGGGATTCCGTTGTCAATGGTCCATACATTCCACTTCATATGGTGGATGGCGAGTCTAAAGAAAAGCCTAAAGGCTTATGGACGGATATTGAGAAAAGAAAGGTCCAACATGACCTTAAGGCAAAGAACATTATTACTTCGGCCTTATCTTATGACGAATTCTTTAGAGTCTCGCAGTGCCTTAATGCAAAAGAAATGTGGGATACTTTGCAAGTTACCCACGAAGGCACGAGTGAAGTTAAGCGCGCTAGACTAAATGCGCTTATACATGTGTATGAGTTATTTCGCATGCTTCCTAATGAATCGATATGTAATATGCAAAAACGTTTTACTCATTTTGTAAATCATTTGGTCGCCCTTGATAAAACTTTTACTAATGTTGATTTGTCTAACAAAGCTTTGCGTTGTCTTGATAGGAAATGACAACCGAAGGTAACCGCGATAATGGAGTGGAAGAACTTAGACAACATGTCATTAGCTACTCTGTTTGGGAAACTCCAAGAACATGAAATGGAGTTAGGGCACTTGACAATAAATGAAGAGTCAGACAAGAACGGAATCACACTCAAGGCTACAAGATTTCAAGAAGATCAAGAAAGTGAGGATTCTAGTTCAGATTCTGATTCCGATGAAGACTTGACTCTCCTATTTGAAAAAATCAAGAAGTATTTCAAGAATAAAGGAGGGATCAAGAATCTAAAGAAAGAAGCCAAGAACTCAACCCAAAAAAGCAAGATTCCCAAAGAAGGCTTCACTTGTTATGAGTGTGGAAAATTGGGCCACATGAAGCATCAGTGCCCGAGCCACCTCAAGAAAGTCGATA
>NC_032023.1:5146834-5167141 GCF_001865875.1 Lupinus angustifolius | reverse complement strand
TGGGAGGTTAAATGCTGATAATTCTATTTTGAAACAAAAACTTTCAAAGCTCACATATAGTCAAGAAAACCTGAACACATTGCTTGCTAATACAAGAAACGTTGGTAACTAATCTGGAATTGGATATAAACCTGAATCTAAGAAAAGACCATGTAGAAATCCAGTAGTTCATATGCATAAGAAGTCAAATAATAACATTCCTACTTGTTTCTATTGTGGTACACATGGTCACACATGCACTACATGATTTATTAGAAAATTTGGTGTGCCTTGGCAAATATGTTTGGGTAAATAAGGGGCAAGATCCCTTAGTTAATAACAAGAAGGGACCCAAAATAACATGGGTACCCGAAAGAGACAAGTAAATTGTGTTTGCAGGTATGCCAAAGGACATTTTAGCATCAAGGGATAAATCAACAAAAGATGTTCTAGGCACAACGTTGATGAGTAGATCAAGGTTATTAAGAAGAAAAGTTATTGAGAAAGGTCGTTAAATGAGCTTCCGTATTATGCTACCTACCAAGAGTACTTCTCTAAGTAAGAGAAGATAAAGGTAAGAACAATGAAATTGGGAGCAGCGCACTTTGAATGTCAAATACACAACATTGATCATGTCATTAAACTTTTCATCAAACAAGTGGTAATCTTGACCTATCACCAAAGGGTAAGTAAGGTAAGTCTATTAACAAGGTTACAAAATTAATTCTTGATATTGAGTGCACTTGAACTAAAAACTATATGTTATTTCACTCAATTCATAGCATGTGATATCATAGCATATTGTAACTATGTTGAACCTTGCTAATTATGTTAAATAGAATTTGTTTTTGCGTGAATCTTGATCATGTCTTAATTGTGTATTATAATTGAATGATTGAAATTTGCTTTAAAATGAAAATAGCCTAAAAAGTGCTAACAAGTGGTTGGTGATAACAAGTGGCATACATATATGTTTAATCATTTCATGTCTAAACTGTTTACATAATGGATGTCATGCAAAATCTGTCTATATTCAGCTTTAGAGTCAGAAACCAATGCATGTGTTTAAGCTTCTCAAACTGGTTATTGCTTATGCTAATAATTACAATTTTTCAAAATAAATTCTTATATCTCTTCTTACTTTTGACTAGAATTGAATATTCGTATCTTTTTTATAATGTCAAAAGGGGGAGAAAGGTTGTTTGTTGTGTTTGATGTTATTTGTAGGTTGTCATAATAGCTTCTGTGTTATTAATCATTGCTTACCTAAGGGGGAGAGCAAAGCGCTGCAACTCTGAATAACAACCATTATGCAAATGAACAACATCGTCAAGCTAATTCATCAAAATTAACGTATTATTTGATGTGGTGTTTGTCATCATAAAAAAGGGGAGATTGAAAGTGCAAAGTGTCAAGGATTGAATTAACAATGTTTTGTCTATGTTTTGATGAAGACAATGAATTAGTTAAAGCTTGAAGATGTCTCAACAATCAACATGTCGAGGACTCAAGTGGTGACTTATTAGATTTATGTTATAATTCTTTATTATCTTTTTAGAAGTCTAAGATGATTGCCATATATATTGAGTCTAGGTTAGGTAAACCTAGGTGTGAGTCTCACAAGACTTAATAAAGTAACTAATCCACTAAAATGAGACATCATTTAGAAATATATGATAATTAGGTTCATGCATTTAAATACATTGATTTTGTGCATTAAAGGTATTATATTTTGGAAATCATATATTGCAAGAGCATATAACCTATATGTAGTTTACCATTTAATCATGTATNTGCATTAAAGGTATTATATTTGGAAATCATTTATTGCATGAGCATATATCATATAGGTAGTTTACCATGCATTAACAAGTTGATTTTACACTGTTTAATTGATTATGAATAGTGTTATCGATTAACAGAATCACAGTTTCAACAGAAAACTGAAAAACAGAAAACAATTATTTTCAACAACTCGTCAATCGATTAAATGGGTACTTAATTGATTAATTGGGACTTTAAACAGTTTTCTATTTAAACTGAAATCTCAACATATGTGGCATAAGAATCCATACATTTTTACATCATTCTCTCTTCATATTTTCGAATTACTCACTGTTATATCTAGGAGAAAATATTGCATGTTGCATTAGGAGAAATATTAAATCATGCTAAGGCTTTAAGTTTCATATTCATAATGCATGTTCTTTGAAAAGCTTTCTTGCATCATTCTTGTGTTTCTTGGAAAGAAAAAGAGATAGTTTTTTATGATTGTATAATTTCAGAAACCTCATGCATGTACATTCATATTAGACATGGAAGTCTTGTGAGTACTTACTTAGGTTTTAGTCTTTGATCTTTATTGTAATATCTGAGTATTAAGTACTTATTCATGACTCAAAACATTGTAATTCAAGGATTAGGAAAATTCGAGCTGCGATTAGGTAAGGTGTTCTTCACAAAGACTTGGAGGTCTTGGGATAAAGAGCGATACCTTGGCTGGGGCCAAATCGCGGTAAGAAAGGTTTTCTTGGAAGGCGGTTTTGGGAAAGGTCAAGGGTGATGAAGTTTTTTGGGTTCCAAGAAAGAAGCGTTCGAGTCTTGTAATTGGAAGCGTGTATGTAACGTACATTGTGTTTTATAGTGAAAAAATAAAATCTCCCAGATCAGAGGGGATGACTGGATGTAGTTTTGCAGTGGACAACAAAACGAACCAGGATAAAATCATTGTGCAATCTTTTCTATTCTTTTCTCTTTTACATTTCAAGATGTTTTAATTCGAGTTTGAAGCTGATATTTTGCATGCTTATACCTTGCTATATCCTTGTCAATCTTGCATAAAAATATCTATTGTATATATGCATGTGTGTTGGTTAATAACTATGCAAGTTGTTGTTCTGATTATTCTGTTTCTGTTTTGATTTAATCGATTAAGGCCACTAGTGAATCGATTAACTGTGCAATTTTTAGCAAGTGTGTAAAAACCAAAAAGTGGAATTTGAGCTCCGCCACACCTATTCAACCCCCTTCTAGGTGTATTCTGTCACTAATACCTAACATATAGAGAATATCTAGATGATATATAAATATAGAGATAATATATCATATTATAATAATTATATCTTGCTTTTGTTGAGAGTATATCTTAAAAGATCTTTTAGGAATGAAATCACTTTATTTTATCTTTTATTATTTATATTATTATATAAGAAAATATTTTTGAATATCTTAAATTATACTATAGAGAATATCTAGATGATATATAAATAAATATATAATATCTCATATTATAATAATTATATCTTACATTTGTTTTTTTTTGGGTACATTTTTGGGGTACTTTCTTACATTTGTTTAGAGTATATGTTAGAAGATCTTTTAGGAATGAGATTACTTTATTTATGTTTGATGATTTAGTTTCTTATTTAATTAGAAGTCTAATATTAGTATAAATAAATGTCAATATTATATCCTTTGTATAACAATATCATCACTTCTTCATCTATAATATTATTAATATAAGTTAGTATTTTCAGAATTAATTTCATTTTCTCATTCCTTATCAAAACTTTATAATTCTAACAATTTATCTACTTATTTAATTAATATAAATAAGAGTTAATATATATTATGTCTTTTGTATCATAATATTATCACAGTATTATTAATACAACTTTGAACATTCATTTTTCTCATTCCATATCTGAAGCCAATACATAAATGTATAACTCTCCGGAAATTACAACTGCGCTTGAATTCTTAATGATAATTAAATTGATATAATAAATTTAACTTTTTTTTTATTGAAAACACTCAATCTACTTACCAAAATAATGAGTTAATTTAGAGATATAAAACTCTGTTTGATACTGATATATTGTATAAGGCTAAAAACCAATGTTCAGGTATTGGAAATGACACTACTTAAGAAAAAGATTGGCACATTCCAAAAAAGATTAGATCCTCAAATATAGAATTTGAGGAAGCCATTGATTAACAAAAAAAATCTATTTTGATTCAAAATACATAACTACCAATTCTTTTAAATAAAACATAAATGCTTCCCTATGAGCAAAAATCTTAGATTCAATATCCCATATATAAAAACACCATTAGAAGAGTTAGCTCTACCATCTTGTTGATATTTCAAGCTTGAATAGAATTACCTCTAATAGATGTGGTCTCGTAAAATACATAAATATTAAAAACTTTATTATGCATTGAATAATTATCAATTATATTATTGGAATGATAGAATTTTTTATAATTAATATTATTTTTAAATGATTTTAAGGATATCATATAAGAGTATGGATCTTCTCCAGGAGTGCAATAGTGAAATGTGAGTTAAAAGTGGATTTGATGATTTATAAAAAGATTTATTTAAAAATAATTTATAATATACATCATTAAAATTTTGAAGAATATATCTCACCATCTCCAATTAGTAGACCTTCTAGTACCGTAGATGATTTGGATTCATCACATGATATATATTTGTGGGAGCAAAACTATCCATTGCTGAAAATTTAAGTATAAAAATGAATAATTTTTTTTATTGGCTACTCACAACGAGCTTATAATTAAGTTTTAAGAATATACTTATAGTAGCTTTTCTAAACCTACAATCTTTCATTATTTTTAAGTGTTAAAAATTTCAACACAAAATATCACAAGTAAATGAATTAAAATCTACCAAATAAAACTAATATTGCAATGCAATTCCAATTTATCATGCTAATCATACGTATTATCAAATTTTATTATTTTCAAAATCAATTGTATCTTATTATCCTATTTACTGTATAAATATAATCGATAGTAAAAAGGAAAATATCAATATGAAATTTCAAATGGAAAGAGTCCAGTTACTTCGTAATAATGATGCCCCAAGTTAATACATTTAATGATATAACAAATGAACAAGTTATTTCGTCATAAATATTTAAAGTTTATGGGATATGTTAAGGTTAGTGGTTTATTCCTTATCTATTTCATTTCATACTTTTTTTTTGTAAAAATATTGAAAGCGCAAAGTGTCAAGTATAACAATAGCAATGTTTTGTCTATGTTTTGATGAAGACAAAGTTCTATTAAAACTTGAAGATGGTTCAACAATCAACATGTCTAGAGCTCATTGATCATATCTAGACTATGATATAAATAGAGTCATTATTCTAAGTAGTTTGGGATGTGTGCCGTAGTAAGTGAGTATAGGTGAGGTGAACCTAGGTGTAAGTCTCTCAAACCATCATAATTGCCAAATCATGTCCATAAGACATATCATCCAGTTAATTGTATGTTCATGCATTAATCATACATGTTATATGTGCATGTTAGACATAATATAATTGCTAAAACATGTATACGAGTTATGCATAACATATGAGAAGTTTACCTTTTGAACCACGTATTTTAATATGCTAGTTAATCGATTAACGTGGTGACTTAATTGATTAACTTAACTGTTTTTCTGTTATATCAGTGTTTCTGTTACAACTGGTTTCTGTTTCAATTCTGTTGCACTGACTAATCGATTAACGGGTTACCTTAATCGATTAACAGACCTGTTTTGTGTTATAACTGATTTCTATTTTAACCGATTAATTGTTTGCAACGAATCCAATTGTAAAAACTGCCTAGTATAAAGTGAGGCAACTTCCAGAAAATTGTAGCATTGCATTCCATTGTATTCTGTTTTTGCAAGAGAGTTGCATGTGTGAGAAAGAGAGTTACCATGCTTTATTGAGTTTTGATTTGCATACTGTTTTTCACATGCTTATGCTCATTCTTATCTTACTCACATGTTCATGCATTATTTGTAAAGATTGTTAGAGATATATTAATTACTTTTTTGATTAACTCACATGTTCTTGATGACTTGAGTGAATTGTGAATGAGTTAGTCTTAAGGTCTTTTACTTGTAATATTTCAAGCATTATTGTGCTTATAATCCCGTGCTGTTGTAATCTGTTTTTTTGTGTATTTTGGATTGATCTCTTGGTGTCATACCACCATAGAGATTGAGATTATTCATCGAGACTAGGAGGTCTTGATTTGAGAACAAGAATCTTGAGAATCTTGAGAACAAGAATCTTGATTTGAGAAAGGTTTTCTCAGGCGATAGGTAGAGTCAAACCAAGGGTTAGGTGTTCTAGATTTCAAGAAAGAAGCGTCCTATGTTTTTGTAAATTGAATTGGTCTGTGTGATCATACGTATATTCAATATTGTGAAGAAGAAAATCTCCCAAGATCAGAAGGGAAGGTCTGGATGTAGTTTGCAGTGGACCGCAAATGAACCAGGATAAAAATCCATCTTTGCACGCTGTTCTCTCCTTAAATCTTCTTTACTTTTCTTGTTGTTTCAATTCGAGTTAATAGCTTATATTTTGCATCATTGTTCACTACCATATGCTTATTAATATTTCTTAAAAATATCTACTTTATCTTTGTTCAATTGATTTTAAATAACTGTGTCATTTGCCTCTCTGATCATTCTGTTCTGTGTATGTGTTAATCGATTAAGACCAGTTGTTAATCGATTAACTGGGCTATTTCCAAAATTGGGTTTTGGTGTGTAAAGTTGTGACTGATAACCGCTACACCTATTCAACCCCTTTTAGATATTCCTAGGCCACTTATACCTAACAAATATCACATTAAAAAATAAATTAAATCATCAATTATTGGTAAGCGAACTCATGCTCCGTGGTAAAAAGCCAATATCCTAGCCACTAGACTAGAACAATTAATACTATCATTTTAGAGTAATATTTAATATATTCAACTAAAATTTAAAATGGGTTATTGGGCCATTTAGAAGTCGTGTAGGCTCGATACAACTTCTTTTGAGTGGTAAAGTAAAAAAAAACTTCGGCCACATAGAAGTTGTGGTGGCCCATCACAACATCTTTGGGTTGTTTGAAATTATATTAAATGTCATACATAGTCTTGATAAGTCAACACAAAAATTGTAAAAAAATTGGCTCACACAAAAATTGTGTTGGTCTCTTATGACTTCTAAACATATATCTATTATGGCTGTTGATATTTAAATGTGTTATATTGGATGAATACAAGACGTTCACATGTATGTGAACTAAATGTTTGTTTCCAAGTTAGTGTACGTCTTAAAAAAAATTGTTTAGGTTCTGTGCCAAATGCTTAAAATGTTATAATAGCTATATTTTTTTGCCCATTTGGAAATGTCATTAATACTTCTATCAATTAGCGTGGGTTCCATGTTACTCCTATTGACAATTTTTATAAAACATAGGGGAAATAGATATGATAAGCAAACTTTTAGTACCAGATTGAAACTTTTGTGAGACATAGGGAATACAAATTAGCATTTAGCCTCTCTTTTCTCCTATCACCTTTAATGATTTAATGATCATGCCATATGCTTTTTTTTCTCTGTTCTTTATGCTTTATTGCATGGCAAATATAACAAGCATAATACTTACACTTTCCAAGTAATTGGGTGGCCTTAACTCTCAATGGTGTAACAAACTAAAGTAACATAAGCCTAAACTTGATTTGTATAAATTAAGGGCACTAAATATGATTGAGTTGCACAATTTTGAAATGGTAAGGAGCGAAATTTGGTTAATGGTGCTGATTTTGTTATTACAATAAGAAAATAGAAATTTGGAAGGTGATAATTCTAAAACCTTGTTTACTCCTCATGCATTTGAATCATTACTAACATTTAGTCCTCTTAGAGGGATGGCCTTCTACTTTCAAACTTTAAAATGATTTCCCTTCTGTGTTGTGAATGATTTGGTTATTTTCTTGGGTATTCCAAGTGTGATTTAGTGTAGTGAAGAAGTTTCACAATATGTAGAATTGAATAAGTTAAAGATCATATAAGTGAATGAATTTATAGATACTTAGTCAATGAAAGAATAATTTATCCCATAAATAAAGAATACATTGAAGATATGTTTACACTCTAGGTGGGATTAATATATCTTCATTACTTGACGACTTAATCGTATACTTGCAAATTATCGTACTGACACTATCATAGGAGAATGTGTAAAATACTATATTAAAACTTATATAATTTTATCAACTTTAAAGGCTTACTTTTATGTTTTTGTTTTCTCTTGGTATATTTACATGTTGTTTATATAAGTATATGCAAAGCATTATCGACTCTTGGACTTCAAGTGCAACTGACCCTAAACTTGGATGAACTTTTTGTAGAATAAGACGACAACAAAGGGAAAGAGAAATAGAGAGATGTGAATGGATGCAGGCGCCTAATGCTTGAGGTTTCTATCCAGAACTACAAAATTAGCCATTGAAGCAAAGCACTTCGCCATACCACTTGCAAATCAATTCAGCAGATTGCCTTTAGAAGACTCAAACAATCATATAGAGAAGTTTGAAAATACATGTTGAAACATTGGGAGACAATCAATTAGATTTTTATATATTTTAAAGGGACTTCATGTCTTAGCGTCATATTTGGAAACCAGCATAGTAATCTTCAGTTGTTGGTTATGGGAATTCAGACTATGCGGGTTACCTGCATGACAGAACACTTATATAAAGGTTCATCTTTACTCTTAAAGGTGGGCCAATTGTTTAGAGATCATGAGTTCAATTTGTTGTTTCTATATCAATAACTGAAGTTGAGTACATGTTCGTTGGCAAGGCTTCTAATGACGCTCAATGCCTTATGGGGTTGGTAAATGAGTTATGCATTGAGTAAGATGGAGTTCTGTTGCATTGCGATAGTATAGTGCTATCTACTTAGAAAAGAATCAAACCTATCATGTCAAGATCAAACATATTAATGCGAAGTTTCACAAGATCAGAGGTTTGACAGCTTCTATGCAGATACTACTACATAATATTCACAGTTCAAAATATATAGTTGATATGTTAACCAAGTTGGTTATCATAGATAAGGATATACACTACTTGAGCTTGTTGAACATTCACTAATGCTAAACTTTGGAGAAACACAACCAAACCTAAGAAGATAGAAGATAGTTGATATTTACCAAGATGAAAATTATTATGTACTACTTCATGATGAAAGAAGAGGAACACAAACATGCAGTGTAGGGACACAACCATTTTTCAATGCTTTTCAAGTCGTTGAGTTTCATTAGCAACCATGACTAGGGCATGGTGGCAACCATAGTCATATAGTGACCCACGACCACTCCTTGCGGTTACTTTGAAAAACTTTATAGTTTGCTTGTAAAGAAATTATTATACATTACTTTATTTGTCGCCGATGGATAAAAAAAACATTTCTTTATTTTAACTAGTATCGGCAATTTGGAGCATTTTGCTCACTTATCTGTACAATGCTTGTTTAAATTATGGTGGATATAAACACGTTACTTTATAAAAAAGATTTGATATACCATGTGATGTCCGCTCTAAATATGAGTAAAACAAGTTTGAGCTACCAACTCTAAAAATATATATATATAACATTAAAAAATAAAGTTATATCATTATCTCAATTTTAGAATTACAAATAATAATGCATTAAGATTAAAAAAAATAATATTGAGACTTCCTGTTTATAAAATGCTGATTATGTTTTATAATTCCTATAAAATTTAATAATAAATAAAACACAAAAATAAATAAACTTACACCAAACATCATTTTTGTAGAACTTGGCATAATTGGAGTTGAGAGAAATCATAATGATTGTTTGTAATGAAATAAAAACATTTTCACTCTATTCTTCGCTATGTCATTTTTATTTCTTGATTTTTGTTTTTAAATAAGAACAATTTTTTGTTGTTCTTAGCCAAGGGAAAGTGACGAAAGATGTAGATGTTGTGGAAAAAAGGTAGATATTGTGGGACCATTGCGAAGAAAACATAAATGTTATTCTTATTCCATGGGAAATTGTAATAAATTATGAATTAATGTGTAAGACCCAAATAAGAATGTGGATTTTGTTTACTGTTGTGGATGCTCTAATGCCCATGGATAGCCTGCCTTGCCTGTTAGAAAAGCTTGTAAGGGAGGTGGAGTTATGGGTAGAAAATTTTAGACTAATAAACATATTTTTCATGTTATTCTCGCTAATAACTACAAGCGAGAATGTCTGAAAGGATTGACCTAAATTAACAATGGTATTTGTAGTTTTTGATGATTAGTAAAAATTGTCAACATTACCAATTAGATGCTGCTCTTGAATAAAGTGAAGATAAAAACTTGACATATATTAGAAAATTTATCCTACTTTTTATTAAAGAACTTTTTCTTTTGTAATATTGTTATTAATTTTTTCATATGGGTTAAGTTTAATCTTTAAAAAATTTCATACTGTGTTGCGAAAAACTCTCAGGGTGTTTCTAAAATTGGTCGATCTCGTCATATAAGACTTTAGCAAAACATACTTTTTAAGCATGTGGCTACCTATCCATTTTCTAATGTGCAAAAGAAAATTAAGATACACAATTTAACATCCTTTCTTGTGTTTTCTTGGTCCTTTGACATACTTTATAGGTAACCCATCAACATCTAACATTGAAAATATTTGACCCCATTCAACTTAATTAACATTTTTCGCTCTTACTATTCACGATCGATTGCCAATCATTCTCTACCACATAAAGATGTAACTCATTACTTGATAATGTAACAATTGTACTATAATAATATATCAAAATTTTGCTTTATTTATTTCCATGCACCTTTTTATTTCTTAAAACTAGGTTAATAAAAACTGTATTGTACCGACTGGTTCGACCAAAATATCCTACCCTGGTTTGACCAAAAAGTCATACCTTTTATTGGTATTATACATCATTTATATTGGCCATATAATAGAACTAGAGGAAACAAGTCAAAACTGGCCAACCAACCATTATTTGTTCAATCGGGTGGTTCACTCTTCATTTAAAAAATACAAGAAATGTCATCATTGTGTCACTTTTGAAACGAGTGAAATGAAAAGGAGGGATAGCTGAAAGCCCTAAGAGGCTATCCCTAACCTTCCATTCCAAACTCAAGTGTTGATATATCTGAGATAATTTTATACTTCCATTAGTTCCTCTTCCATATCTAAGAGATTGAGAGAGAAAGGGAAAAGTTGAAGTGTCTATCGCTGGAGGCTCTATTCATCTTCTTCATTGTCTTGAGTTCCATTTCTGTTGGTTCACGTTTCCACCAGACACGAAGGCGAAGCAACTGTTGTATGTCACTATCACTGTGTTCCACCATCTCCATGTTTCTTTTCTTCATTTTGGGTACTGATTAAGGCGAGGGATTGAGGTTCAATAACATGGGGGAACCCTTGCATATATATAGAATTGGTTAGTGATTTATGGTTTGATGTTCAATATTTATCTCATAGCATGTTATATTCATAATATTTGGATTAGGATTGGTTCCTTCCATTTCAAATATTTATTTGTAGCAGTGTTTATACATGTAAGGATAACAAGTGGAAATGATAGGCAAGTGAGTTTAGAAAGAGTATAGGCGTTTGATGTGTGTCATACAGTACTTGAAGCTTTCTCATAGTTCACATGTTGAGGATGTACCAATGTTGTTGTTACCATAGCTCACAACAATTCTGAATGACACGAAATAATCTTTACTGGCTGAGTTACAATCAGGTCTAGGGATGACAACATGCACGGGCGGGCACGGGTACTAGCTACCCGCTACCCGTTACCCGTTTTAAAATAGGAGAACATTACTCGTACCCGCCTGTACCCGTACGGGTACCCGTGTGCGGCTATTCGCGGGTATTTCCAGGTACCTGCGAGTTTTCTATATTATAAATAAATTTTTAATTTTTTTACTTTAATTATGTTTCAAATGAGATGAAACTTAATTATTTTTGTACCTTTTGATTGAATATTTGACAAAAATGCCAAATTTATTGGTATTTTCCATATGTGTGATTTTTTGTTCTCATTTCCTTAATAAAAAGTATATATATTTTTGTAAAACATGTGTGTTTCTACACATGTAATAATATTTGTAGGGTCTTTCGCCACCAAACTCAAAAAAATATGTAAACAAAGTAAAAGGAAAAAATGTACATAGTGTAATGAATGTTAGAATAATATAATTTTTATTTTAATTAACTATAATATTAATCATATAAATAACGGGTAGCCGCGGGCACGGGTAACATAATACCCGTACCCGTCCGTATGTACTACATGTATTTTTAAAAATCCGTTTATAATATCCGCGGGTACCCATTTGTGACTCGTACCCGTACCCGTATGGGTTTTACCCGCGTGTACGAATTTTTTTGCCATCCCTAATCAGGCCGCTCCCTTTAAGATGTTTCATGCTACTGCTAAAATTGTGCAAGCAGACTATCAATCACACTCTCCCTAGGATAAAATAGTTTAGTTCTTTATTATATGATGTCTTACTGCATTGTAAGAATCTCTCTCCGACACACCTACAATATGACTACCAGTGTCAATTCTCGAATTCCCACAGTATAGCTACTCATGCCAATTCTTTTTCCATAATACTTACTACTAGTGTTAGTTCTCGAAATTCCCATTTTTGGCTGTTTGTGTCAATTCTCAAGTGCCATAGAAAGAAAGGGGGTGGAAGGTTGCCAGAAATGCGTCGGCGGAATATAAGGGGGAGAAAGAAAAGTTGAGAGGTAAATGCCTTTAACTTGGTGTGAATTATAATGAGGGGATGAGACCTCTATTTATAGCCTATGGCCTCCAATGGCTCCCCCATCTCCTAGTGCAAAATATCAAACGACTATATGATCCAACAATGCAAAATTTTACCACCCAACAACTCTATCATAATCGTTAGATCTCCTCCTCCAACAACTCTATCACTACCCAACCATGTTACATAAGTGTGTTGATTTGGTCAACACACGGTCCAAGCCCAAAAGGCCCAAAAATAAAAAAATACATTTATTTAAAAAGAATGTTGGCCCAAGCCCAAGCCCGACCCGAACCGACCCAAGCAGAGCTAGATGACAGAGGAGGAGGTTATGGTGGTGGTGGTACGCGCATGCGTGTGTCGATGGGTTTTGTTTGTATGAGTCCTCACTCGCTCAAAAAACCCATTGTATCCCTGGGTCACACCCCAAGGTTGTAACTTAAGGCTTAGAAAGTCTTTTAACTTCCATCCTCCAAGCAATGTGGGACTTGGGGAGTTTTTTATTTCACATCCCCTAGAATCCCCATTATTGACCACTTTAATGTGCATTTAAACTATATTAAAACTCATCATTGTTTAATAAATTCCAACAATTCCTCACTTGATATTAAAAAAAAAATTCGGGAATTTCTGTGGTCTTAATAAGATTATGCATAAACAAATGTGTCATGCGACTTGAACCTTTGCATAGTGAATAAGATCCAGATTTTCTTAGAGTGACTCGTAATATTGAATTCTATCTCTGGCATCAAACCACACACAACCTTTTCAAATGTGTATACTGTAAAGCCCATGCGTTAAAGTCCATGCACGTCTATCCCAGTATAATGAACCCTCTAAAAATTTATGCCCCAAAATTTCATAGGTAGTGGTCCCCACTTTCACATTCACACAAGTGAGTCTATCAAGAGGACTCCTGTAGCCTAGGTACTCCACTCTAATTGGAGTATAGATCTCATTAAGAGTTTTACTCATCCTTACATATGCTACAGGAATCATGCATCTCATAATATTATAGCATGTTCATTCTCATATTACTTCACAACTTGTTATTACTCATTGAACCTATTTCTTGGGATATCCAATCAGTGAGGTTGGGTTACCATTATAAGTGATCCTCGTTCTAAGAGAAATAGTCTCATACTCTTAGGAGTATTATGGACTTTCTTTATACCTAGTCCTTTCGTCAAAAGATCTGCTAAGTTATTCTCAGTTTGTACATGATCCACTTTAACAACTCCTTTAGATAGTAACTCTCTAATGATGTTGTGCTTGTGACGAATTTATCATTTCTTCCCATTATAAGAGCGATTCTCAATTTTTGCAATAGTCGCGGTACTACCACAATAAATCAACACAGTTGGGATCGATTTTTCCATAAGGAAATATTTGTAAGCAAGCTTCTCAACCAACTTGCTTCTTCACTAGCTATTGCTACTGCTATCATTTTAGCTTCCATAGTGGATTGAGCCAAAATAGTCTGTTTCTTTGACTTCCAAGAAACAACCCCACCAAATATTCTAAATATATAGCCACTAGTTGTTTTGGAATCATCTGAAAGAGTGTTCCAATCAACATCATTGAACCCTTCTAGGGCAGTTGGAAACCTTTAGTAATGTAATCCAAGGTTTATCGTTTTCTTAAGGTATCTCATTACCCTTTCTATAGCAAGCCAATGCTCCATACTAGGTCTACTGGTAAACCCGCATAATAATTCCATAACATAGGCAATATCGGGTCTAGTACAATTAGTGGCATGCCGAAGGCTGCCAATGATGGTACATACTCAACTTGTCTTACACCTTCACTAGTGTTCCTAACTTTTTTTACACGTGGATCATATAGTGTGCTAGCAGGTTTACAGCCAAGGTATTTATATTTCTTTAAGATCTTTTTCACAGTGAGATTGATGGAAAACAATTCCTTCTTTTGACTTAGTAATTTTTATACCAAAGATTACACTTGCCTCTCCAAGGTCTTTCATATCAAAGTTGTTACACAATAATGATTTCAAATTATTCACAACATGAATGTTGGAACCAAATATAAATAGGTCGTCCAAATAGAGACATATGATAGTGCATATGTCATTTTCTGATTTGTAATAAATGTATTTGTCACTTTCATTTACCTTAAACTCATTCGAGACTATTAAGTCGTTAAACTTTTCATGCCACTTTTTAGGTGTTTGCTTAAGACCATACAACGACTTATCTAACTTGCAAACCTTATTTTCTTACCCATGTATTACCAAACTTTCAGGTTGTTCCATATAGATTTCTTCTTCCAAATCACCATTTAAAAAAGCAGTCTCAACATCCATTTGATGTACTAATAAATTATATATCGCAATGAGCGATATTAGTACTCTAATGGATGTTATTCTAGTAACAGGTGAAAATGTGTCAAGGAAATCTGCATTCTCTCTTTGCCTGAAACCCTTGGCTACAAGGCGAGCCTTGTATTTATTCACTGTGCCATGGGGTTTCTATTTTAATACCCACTTACAACCAATAGGTTTGCAACCAAGAGGCAAGTCGACTAAATGCTAAGTCTTGTTAGACTCTAGAGAATCCATCTCATCATTTATGGCCTCTTGCCAAAAATCAACATCCAAAGAAGTCAAAGCTTCTTAGAGTGTTGATGGATCCTATTCCAATGTATAAACCATATAATCAGGTTCATACACTCTAGTAGTCTTTACTCTCTTATTTTTTCTAGGTTCTATTTCTAACCCATCGTTATTATCATTATTGCTTATCACAGGTATGTGACTAGTTGATGTACCCCAATATTCCTCAATTTAAAAGAGAAATTTATTTAAGTGAAGTCAGCATCGTTAGACTCAATGATCATTTTCGCATCAAGGTCATAAAACTTGTACGCCTTGTTGTTTACAGCATACCCAATGAATACACATTCATAGGCTATACTTACGAGTTTAACTCTCTCGGGGTCTGGTATCTGAACATAAGCCAAACAGCCCCAATTTCTCAAATAAGACAAGTTTGGTTGTCTATTTTTAATAATTTCATATGTGGAAATTTTGCTTTTAGCCTTGGTGAGTCTATTTAGCACATAATGTACAGTTAATTAAATTTCACCCCACCAAGAAGGTTCTGCTCCAGAACTTAACATAATAGCTACAACTAATTCAGTTAAAGTTTTATTCTTTCTTTCAACTTTACAATTCATTTTAGGTGAATATGGTGGAGTTGTTTCATGAATGATGTCATTTAATTTATAAAAATTATTAAATATGTTATAGTCATAATTAGTGCCTCTATCGCTTCTGAGTTTCATTATTTTTTTGTTGAGTTGATTTTCAATTTCTGTTACATATAACTTAAATATGTCAAGTGCTTCACTTTTATTTTTCATAAGATATACATAAGTAAAATCAGAACAATCATCAATAAAACTTATAAAATAATGTTTACCATTTCTAGTTAATGTTTCATCTAATTCATATATATCTAAGTGTATTAAATCTAAAGGCTCAAATTCTCGCATTACTGATATATGAGGTTTTTTTTTTAAATTTCGCTTGACTGCATTTACAAATTTCAAAATCATCTTTTGATAACTTTGGAATTAAACCTACGCTACTCAAATTTGAAATTGCACGTTTATTAATATGACAAAGTCTAGAATGCCAAATATTAAAATCACACAACATGTAAATATAATCATAAATTTTATTAATAAAAATATCAACATTTAATTTAAATATGACACCAGTGGTGTACTCTTTTTCCAACAAATACCCAATTCTTAATAAGAGTATACAAGTTTGTTCCTATGGTATGGGTAAAAGCAGCCTTATTAAGAAGAAAACCAGAAACCAGATTCTTCCTCATCTCTAGAGTGTGCATGACATCTTTGAGAATTAGAGTCTTTCCATATGTAAACTTCAACTCCACATCACCAGTTCCAGCTACAACAATGGTGTGGGAGTCACCCAACAACACCTTCTTATCATTAGCATCCATGCATGTTTTGAACATAACACATTCATAGAGACATGGCGGGATGCGCTAGTATCTACCCACCACCCGTCAGTTCCTCCAACCATAGTAACCTCAGATAACACAACCACAAATGGCTCATCAACCATGTTGGCTTGTGGAGGATGATCCATTAGTTTATTTCTGCACTTGCATGCCATATGACCTGACTTCCCACACTTGAAGCAAATAAACAGGTCGTCAGAGTCATTCTTAGTAGGTCGCTTAGCATATTGGACCTTTTGAGGTTCCAATTTTTGTTGCGACTAGTGTTCTTAGTCTTGTTCCCATTGTGGTTCTGATTCTTGAATTTAGTGTAAGAAGGCTTCAGTACCACACGTGAGAATTTCTTCTTAATGTTATTATTGGAGACAAACAACATCTCTTCTCTCTGTTCTTGCTTACGAGCCTCTTCAATACAAAGATGAGTGACCAGAGATTTCAAAGAGATTTCTTTATCTTATGCCTCAGAAGATTTTTGAAGTCCTTCTAGCTAGGAGGTAGTTTGTCAATTATGACAACCACTTGGAATTGCTCATCTAGGGACATACCCTCAAACATGATGTCATGATTAGTCTTCTGTATCTCGTTGAACTGAGAATCTACTGATTTATCGTCAGTCATTGCACTTGAGGTAGCAACTAACAACAAACTTTTTAGTCTGAGCTTCCTTAGTATCATATTTGTTTTCAAGTGCATACCAAATTAATTTGGCAGACTTGTATGGGTTGTAGTAATTATATAGATCATCAAACAACTGATTTAGAATGATGTTCTTACATAAGTAATCACTTTCATTCTAGAGAGCTATTTCAATAGTCAGTTTATCCCCTTCCTCTTTTCCAGCCTCATCCAACACCACTGGGATTTCGATTTTCAGAACACGGGCAACCTTTCTCATAGCGAGGAAAAATTTAATCTTATATTGCTAACGTTTGAAATTTGTCCCACAAACCAAAAGGGTTTGTTTAGGTCATAGTTGTTCGATCCAGTAATATTATCTACGAATATCATTGTACTAGAAATTTCTTAAAATTGTTGTCACTGTAGCTCACAACAATTCTGAATGGCACAAAATAATCCTTATTAGTTGTGTAACGACCATGTTGCTCTCTTTAAGACGTTTCGTGGTACTACTAAAATTGTGCAGCAAACTATCAACCACGCCATCCCAGGATAAAACTGCTTAGTTCTCTGTTATACGATGTCTTACTACACTATAAGAATCGCTCTCGAATATACCCACAATATGGCTACTATTGCCAATTTTGGAATTCTCACAGTATGGCTACTCGTGCCAATTATTTTTCCACAATACTGACTACCAGTGTCTGTTATCGAAATTCTCACTTTGGCTGCTTGTGCCAATTCTCAAGTGTCACAAAAAGAAAAAGGGAGAAGGTTGACAGAAATGCGTCGATAGAATATAAGGGGGAGAAAGAAAAGTTGAGAGGTAAACACCTTCACCTTGGTGCGAATTATAATGAATGGATGAAGCCTCTAATTATAGCCTGAGGCCTCCAACGACTCCTCCATCCGATGGTGCAAAAAATGAAACAACTCTATCGTAATGGCCGAGATCTCCCCCTCCAACGACTCTATCACCACCCAACTTTGTTACATGCATGTGTTGACTTGGTCAACACACGGTCTAAGCCCAAAAGGCCCAAAATAAATAAATAAAACATTTATTTAAAAAGAATGTTGGGCCCATGCCCAAGCCCGAATCGAGCAGGCCGGACGGAGGTGGTGGCAGTGCGTGTGTGGAGGGGTTTATTTGTGTGAGTCTTCACCTACTCACAAAATCCATTGTACACCCTAAGGTTACAACTTAAGGCTTATAAAGCCTTTCAACTTCCCCATTTAAGCAATATGGGGTTTGAGGAGTTTTTTCATTTCACATCCCTAAGAATCCCCATTATTGTGCACTTTAATGTGCATTTAAACCACATTAAAACTTATCATATTTTAAACAAATTCCAAAAAAATCTGCATATATATTTTCAACTACTAACATGAAATAAGGACTATTTAAGAGTTTTGAAAGTTTTGAAAGTTTTGAAAGTTTTAAGGTATTTTCTACAAATATTATTATCTACATAATTTGATTGTTGTGCAACTTTTATTTCTATTGTGGAGACTTTTATGTAGATATATTGTGCTATAGTGATAATTATAGTTAAAATACTCAATTTGAGCATAGATAAAGTCATCATTAATGCTTGTCTTTTTACATTACTAGTGTTACTTCAATAATTTCATGACAGTTTTTGTTCCTCAATTTTTTTAATTTTTTTTATCAACAAATAACTTTATTAAAATATAAAGATTAAGTTAGGAGAACAAATGATACTTCTATCTATACAACAAAAAATTAACAAGTAGAAATACATTTATAGGGGTTCAACACCCATTCCAAATAAGAGAAATTGAAAGTATAACAACAAGCAATTAGGATATTCCAAGAATGTAAAAATATAAGATCTATCTGTTGGATTTCTCTAAATAATCCCTTAAATTGAATGTGGAAAACCTAATGATCAGGGCTTTGTTCCTATTACAAAATGTTTATGCCCATACATAAACCCAAATGGAACAACTTTGATCTAGACCGAAGAAACCCCAATTGATTTCATAGTGAAGAATAAAAACATACCTTGATGAGCCATTTTGGAATTCTCAAGGGTATATGGGTATGAAGATCTTCCAGATGATAGAGCCTGATGGTTTTCCTTCTGCTTCTCTAGAGGGGAATGAAAAGCCAATGAGAGAATTATGTTTTTGCTGATGTAATTCTGATGGGTTATGTCCTTCTGGACAACTCCTTATCCATCTATTGCTCCACCAAACCTATTGCTCTACAAATGGGGACCATAACCCATAAAAGTAACTGTTGCAGTTACTACTTAAGTTGCAATAATTCTAATTCAGTCCCGTCATCAAATCAGAAATTGCCTGAAGGTATCTACACTTATAATATTTCATGACACATATGCCCTTAGCCACCAAATTAATTCTTGAAGACCATTTTATATTTGGCTAATTAAATAATGGCCATAACACAATTATAGAATTATATTTGTGACCCATAAATTGTCAGAAATTCTAACAATCGTTACTTTCTCTTCTCTTCTTCTTTCACCTATGTGAGTTATTGGTTGAAAAAATGAAGGACATGTCAGCAACGTAGATGAAGGCATCATAGCTGATTGTTGCTGATTTGGGAGCATAACAAAATAAATTTCGCCATATCAATGATGACTAATTCAACAATGATCACCAACATTGACACAACTAAATGACAGGTTCAACATGAAATGTGTAGCATGAAAATCACATGAATAGGATCTGTACATGTCAATTTTCAACTGGTCCTACTTAACTTTAGTGAGATCCTTAATAATAACATAAAACTTTGTTGTACAAAGTATAAAGACAGAATACCAAACTGAATGATTAGTCAACTGAAGTTTGAATACAAAATATCCATACATAATACTGAATTTTCATAGAACATAATAGAGTTGTACACATTCTAACTCCCACTAAACCAAAAAATCCTCACATTGTAGAACACCCATGTGAGCAATATGCTCATGAAAGACCTTGGGTGTGATGGCTTTTGTAAGAGGATCTGCAATCATGGAGTTAGTGCCTAAGTGTTCTATGGAAA
>NC_032023.1:5146100-5146734 GCF_001865875.1 Lupinus angustifolius | reverse complement strand
ACAATATAACTTTAGTGGTCTTTCAATTCTTTCCACAATTCACAGCCTAGTGACAAAATTTCCCAGCCTTGATGACTGATGTGATGCCTCATAACATGCTATATATTTAGCTGCCATGGTGGATGAAGCCACAAGAGTTTGCTTGGTAGAGCGCCAAGAAGTTACACCACCAACCAACAGATAAACATAGTCCGAAGTAGATCGTCTACTATCTTGGCATCCCGCAAAATCGGAGTCAGAATACCCAATGATCTCTAATTGGTTTGACTCCTATATGTGAGCATATAATCTTTTGTTCCCTTTAAGTACCTCATGACCCTCTTGGCTGCTTTCCAATGGTCCATTCCTGGATTACTCATATATCTGCCTAAAACCCCAACTATGAACGCTATATCCATCTGCTTAAAACCCCAACTATGAACGCTATATCCGTACGCGTACAAACTTGAGCATACATAAGACTCCCTACAGATGATGCATAAGGGATCTTTTGCATTTCCTGAATTTCCAAATTTCCTTTAGGGCACTGATTAAGACTAAATTTGTCTCCTTTAGCAAATGGAGTATCCATTGGATTACAATCCTGCATGCCATATCTTTTAAGTACCTTTTCTATATAGCTCTTTTGTGATAA
>NC_032023.1:5144919-5146000 GCF_001865875.1 Lupinus angustifolius | reverse complement strand
CAAGATCCTTCATTTCAAAATTACTGGATAGAAATGTCTTGGTTTCTAACAAGGTACCCACATCATTAGTGGCAAGCAGTATGTCATCCACATACAAGAGTAAGAAAATATACTTTCTCCCACTGAACTTGTGATATACACAATCCTCGACTGAATTCATCTCAAAAACAAAAGAGAGAATCACCTCATGAAATTTGTGGTACCACTGACGAGACGCCTGCTTTAGCCCATAAATGGATTTTGTCAATTTGCAAACCATATTCTTTTGGTCTCCTGTTATAAATTTTTCTGGTTCCACCATATAAATCTTTCATCAATGTTTCCATTGAGAAAAGCTGTCTTGACATCCATCTGATGAAGCTCCAAATTATAATGTCCTACAAGAGCCATGATTATCCTAATAGAGTCTTTCGATGAAACTGAAGAGAAAGTCTCTTTATAGTCAATCCCTTCCTTTTGAGTAAAACCCTTAGCTACAAGACGCGTCTTATACCTCTCTACATTGCCATTAGAATCCCGCTTGGTCTTAAAAATCCATTTGCAACCAATGGGTTTCTTACCTTCTGGTAATGGGACAAGTTCCCAAACTTTATTGTCTTCCTTCTGAGTAAAACCCTTTGCTACAAGACGCGCCTTATACCTCTCCACATTACCATTAGAATCCCGCTTGGTCTTAAAAATCCATTTGCAACCAATGGGTTTCTTACCTTCTGGTAATGGGACAAGTTCCCAAACTTTATTGTCTTGCATGGATTTATACTCCTCTTTCATTGCTTCAATCCATTTTTCCGAATTGAAACTTTGGATGGCTTTACGAACGTTTAATGGATCATTATCCATTAAGCCATCACCCTCATTTTCTAGGAGAAAACAAATGTAGTCATCTGGAATTCCATTTCTCCTTTCTCTAGTGGATCTATGCTAAGCTATTGGCTCTTGCAACTCTTGTCCATGTTCTTGAGGGTTTTGAGTTTGTCCTTCATGAATTACCAACTCATCTTGAGCAGGGAAAGCATCATCAACTATGATGTTAAGAGGTTCCAAATTTGCTTCATCAAAAGCAACCATATGAATCGCATCT
>NC_032023.1:5115857-5144819 GCF_001865875.1 Lupinus angustifolius | reverse complement strand
CCAGTCCAATGCTCATAAGGTGTTTTGGCAGTTGCCTTAGTTGGCACCCTATTAATAATATAAGCTAGAGTCTTAAGTGCCTCTCCCCAGAGTGACTCTGGTCAGGTAGAGTGACAAATCATACTCCTCACCATATCCTTAAGAGTCTGGTTTCGTCTTTCAGACACNNNCATGATAGGCGATCCTGGCATGGTGTACTGTGGGACTATACCACATTCCTCTGCGTATTTGGTAAAAGGCCCTAGACGTTGTTCACCTGAACCATCATATCTACCGTAGTATTCACCACCACGGTTAGATCTGACGTACTTAATCCTTTTGCTGAGTTGATTTTCAACTTTAGCTTTAAAAGTTTTGAACACGTCCAATGATTGGAAATTTTCATGAATAAGAAAAATGTATACATAACGAGAATAATCGTCTATGAATGATATGAAATATTGTTGACCATTCCAGGAAGCCGTAGGGAATGGCCCAGAAATATCCGTATGTATCAATTTTAAGACGTCTGAAGCTCTATATGCACCAGATTTCGATTGTTTGGTCTGTTTTCCTTTTATGCATTTAACACAAACACTAAGGTTTGTGAAGTCAATGGAATCCAAAATCCCATCTGACACAAGACGCTCAATTCTCTTTTGAGTTATGTGACCTAGGCGCTTGTGCCATAATGCACCTGACTTATTATTTTTAATTTTACGCTTAGTACCACGTGATTCCACATTTAGTGTTTCACTATAATCAGCTATAGTATTCAGCATATAAAGATTGTCATTTAACATAAGTGAACCAGTTCCAACAACATTTGAATTTAAAGACAATTGAACCGAATTGTTTCCAAATGAACAACAATAACCAAATTTGTCCAAATAGTGAATTAAATTCCGTCTAAAAGACAGTACAACAAAAGTGTCTTGCAAATCCAAATAAAAACCAGTATATAATAACAACCTAAAGTGCCATATAGCTTCCACTTCTACTGATTTTCCATCGCCAACGTAGATGCATCTTTCAACATAACTAGGCTTTCGGTAGCTCAGGCAACCCTGCATTGAAACACTGATGTTAGAAGTTGAACCGGAGTCTAACCACCAGGTGTTTCCAGGTACTGAAGTTAAATTGACCTCAAAACATAACAAAGTAAGAAATATACCTTTCTTAGCATGCCAGGCGTGATACTTTACACATTTCTTCTTTTGATGTCCAGTTGCTTTGCAAAAGAAACAATAATGGGCAATTTCAGTCCTTTCTCGCTTCAGCCTTTTCTCTTCTTGTACACAAAATGAAATGAGCTCATTTAGAGTCATTTTCTCCATTTGACAGTTATAAGAGATCTTAAGCTGACTGTATTGTGCAGGAAGGGAAAGCAAGACCAAATGTATGAGTAAGTCTTCCGACATCTCAAGCTTAAGAGCCTTAAGTTTTGAAGCAATATTGGACATTCTCATAATTTATTCCCTTATGTTTGCCTTGCCTTGATACCTCATGGAAATCAAGCTCTGTAACAGAGTACTTTTTCGTCTTATAGCTCTTTGCAAAGCGTTTTTCAATCTCAGCAAGAAAAACTTTGGCAATGTTTATCTCATCTGAGATAGTAACCCTAAAGACCTCTAGAATGTCGCGCTTAATAATCATTAGACTCATGCGATTAGAGCGATCCCACTTCTCATAATTCTTGCTCTCTTTAGAGGCACTAAATTCTGAAGGAGAAGGAGGTTGCTCTACCCTGAATGCATAGTCTAGATCCATGCAGCCAAGAACAATTTCCATGTTCTCTTTCCAGTCCTTAAAATTTGTTCCATTAAGGACCGGGCCCGAATTTAGATTTGCAGATATAGAAGCAATTAATGTAGCTGCACAGAACAAAAAACAAAATATTAAAATATGCTCACAACTTAAAATTATCAATGTGCTTAAATAATGGTATGTCCAAATCAAGATACCTAGTGCACCATTAATATCAAGTCTTTGGACAGTAATATTAACTACAAGTGGTATTGTTGTTGTAATGATCAATTATTTAGAATAAGGCATGTCAACTGATGAATCCCTCTTTGGATTGATTCATCAGTCACATGTATAAAAAATTTAGAATTATAACATGTTTATCATCACAGGTGTGTATGATCTTCGACCAAATATCAACTTTCCTTTGGGCCAATTAATACTCGCATGAATAATTATACACACTTACATCCAATATTCCTCATGAGTTATATCCATGAAAGAGGTCACTTTGGCGACATTTCACTTCAATTGGCTCACTTGAAATAACAGACAACTTAATGGATAACCAAATAATAATCAAAGTTAATGCACAAAGATACCAAAGCCCCAAAAATCTTAATTTTTCCAAAAAAAAATTTCTTGGGCGATTGTACTTTCGCTTGGGCAAGGTACTCTCGCTTGGGCGAGGTACTCTCGCTTGGACGCAATAGAAGACAATATTTCTGTTTAGTTCTCGCTTGGGCGAGGTACTTTCGCTTGGGCGAGCGTACTCTCGCTTGAGCGCAATAGAAGACGAAGCTTCTGTTTAGCTCTCGCTTAAGCGAGAGCATAGCAACAGAACATGAACATGGCAGTTTCTACATCATTCTACTTCGGAAAAACCACCAAAAAATAAAAGAACACTAGAAAAAACATTGATTCAATTTCGAATCTATCTATATGCATATGGAAAACAATGAATTTCTATCCTAATCAATTCATGGCATAGTTAAATCATCAAACCCTAAATCAATCCAAATTTGGGGAAGAAACTGAAATACTTCAGAAGACCAAATTTCACACATGAATCAAATTAGGGTGGCTCTGATACCAATTGTTGGATTTCTCTGAATAATCCCTTAAATTGAATGCGAAAAACCTAATGATCAGGGCTTTGTTCCTATAACAAAATGGTTATGCCCATACATAAACCCAAATGGAACAATCCTGATCTAGACCGAAGAAACCCCAATTGATTTCATAGTGAAGAAGTAAAGCATACCTTGATTAGCCATTTTGGAATTCTCAAGGGTATGTGGGTATGAAGATCTTCCAGATGATAGAGCCTGATGGTTTTCCTTCTACTTCTCTAGAGGGGAATGAAAAGCCAAGGAGAGAATTATGTTTTTGCTTATGTAATTCTGATGGGTTATGTCCTTCTGGACAACTACTTATCCATCTACCTTTTATTCTTATCAGTTACTCAACCAAACCTATTGCTCTACAAATGGGGACCATAACCCATAAAAGTAACCGTAGCAGTTACTACTTAAGTTGCAATAATTCTAATTCAGTCCCGTCATCAAATCAGAAATTGTCTGAAGGTATCTACACTTATAATGTTTCATCACACATATGCCCTTAGCCACCAAATTAATTCTTTGAAGACCATTTTATATTTGGCTAATCAAATAATGGCCATAACACAATTATAGAATTATATTTGTGACCCATAAATTGTCAAAAATTCTAACAATATCACATCTTTAGAATCAAATTGATAATTCTTAAAAATAATCTGGTTCCTAATATGCTAGATATTCCAAATTACAATAAACCAAAGGGGGATCCATCTTCTGAAAATTTTCTTCTCCAAACACAACGAGGACATATGAGAGGAAAAATTTACCTTAGAATCATTCGAAAGAATTGACGTAAAACCAGACTTGTTGCCAAACCTGATAAGATTTTGAGCTTGTAAAGAATAGGTGGTGTATTGCTTCCTCCCCTTCTCCACATAGAGCATAATTTGGCACAATATTTGCACTTAAGACACCCCATTGAGCAAGATATAACTTTGTTAGAACTCTCCACAAGAAAATTTTCCACACTAAACATTTCATCTTTGGTAGCACACATTCACACATATTTTTGAAAATCACGTTGTCGTCCCTTCTACCATCAAGAGAAAGAACCATATATGCATTTCGAAGTGAGTATTTACTTCCTTTGTCATGAATCTAAATCCATCCATATGATGCATCCATCATCTGATGCGCCATAAATTTGAAATTAGTTTTACAATTTGCTCCATTAGACAGAGACCTAGTGCCTACTATAAGTAAATAACATTACATATCTCCAACGGAAAATAGTGGTGATGGTGTTTTTATTGTTGAGCTAGGCAAGGCACATAAAGTTTGGTAGATGTAGCAATTGCATTTTTTCTTCTTGTTGGTCAACAATGTTGTAGTACTCGCTAACTTCGTCTAATTCATTCATGGTGGCTATTAATTCCTTAATGCTCTAACTTCATTGCAGCTTAAATTATTTAAGTATATCCACTTTATGTCTTAATATAGTTTACCAGGGTACTCCTACAACATGTATGTGCTAATGTTTGCAACTTTGGATTGTCATTTGGAACTTGGATTTATTCACTACTTTTATCCATAAATGGCATCTACTGAGTCCATACTATTAAAGATATTTTAGATAGTATTTTGGAAGATAATTGTTGGTTAGGAAGTTAGGAATTAGCTAGTTAGATTTGTGTTAGTTGCTTGTTTTACAAGCTTTCTTTTTCCTCTTTTATCTTATATAAATAAGCTATATTGACTCACATTTTAAATCAATTCAATAATCATTCAATAAATAATTTTCTCATTCTTTCTTTCTTGCTTCGTGCATTGCTATACCATTTTAACACAATATCAGAGCGATAATTATGTTTCGAAGGCTTTCGCGTATGTTTCTATTCATCCATTTTATCCATTAATCAAAACTCCTACACAAATCTTCTTGTCAAAACTTCAGCTAGGTGATAGAGCCTCTAGTCAAAATTGTGTCCTAACTTCCTAACAAGAAAGAGGATGTTTATGGAGCATTAGACAAATGGACGGTCTTGGGAAACTGAGTTCCCTGGGCTTTGAAAAATATTAAAGAAAATGGCTCAATGGATTGGTATAATTCAAGAAGTAAAATGGAGAAGCAAGAGGATGAGAACATCTTGGCCAGAAAAGAATGAAGAAGAAAGTATAAGATTGAGATTGCAACTAAGAGGGAGTGAATTCGTTGACTTAAAATAATGACCACTTTTTTCTGCAAAATCGAGAGTTAAAGTGCAGCGGAAAATATATGCAGAAAATACTAAGTAAAATCAAGGAGATAAGGGAGAAGACAGTACACAATGATTTTTATATTGGTTCACCTTCTTGTCCACCGAAGGCTACCTTCAGTACTCTTGCAGCACAAGAGATTTTTCCACTAAAGATTATGAGTTGCAATTACAATATCTCACCCCGAGATTTCTATGTACCTTACTCCTTAATCCTTATTCACTTTTGGAAAACACCTTTCCAAGTGATTATAATCCCCTTTCTTATCACACCCTGTGAAAGAAAGTATTCTGCGATAATAATGAAGAATGTATAACAATGACGGAATTGCCTTTACAAGTATGAAAGTGATGTAACTTGCAATCCAAACAACTCTTTAGTATACTTAGTAAAAATGCTCTTTATAAGTTTATAAACGTGAAACACTTTCACTTTAAGCAACTTCAGAAAAATAAACTTTGAAAGTTTAAGAACTTGTTGCAAAAAGTGCAGAGAATAATTTCAGAATAAGTATAAGAGCTTTTGAAATTTGTATGATAGTTGTGTATAAATTGTGTGTTGTGATTATGAGTTTCAATACCTTTATATAGACTTTCCAATAAGCCAAAATGTCTCTTTGAAAGGGTAGGAATTGATTGGAATGAAAACATGTTATTTGGATTGAAACTCATTCACTTTGAATTTGAAAATCTAATGCAACAACTCTCGATAATCGATTACAACATTTGAGTAATAGATTACTCAAGTGTTATGTCCACTGTTTATTTAATTTCGAATTAGAGTAATCGTTTACTCACTTTGAGTAATCAATTACTCAACTTTAATAACACTAGTAATCTATTACTTAAAGACAGTAACAGATTACTCTGATCAGTTTTAAGTTGGATAAATCTTTTCTAACACTTGTAACCTGTTACTTAGATGAAGTAACCTGTTACGCACTATTTTTAAAAATTGTTTTAAGTATTTTAAAATGTTTCAATTTTCTTTTAAAAATAGTTTGAGCATGACTACTTTTGTATAATTAAGAGTATATGATAGAAGTACATATTTAGACTTAGACTAAAAGTCTTGCATATCTTGAAGCTTGAATCTTCATTGTCTTTATAAGTATTCTTCTTTTTCTTCTTTTTGGTGATGTTGGTGTCTTCATCAAAACCGTGTCAAGGTCAGGAGCAAGATCTTCTTCACAATCTCCCCCTTTTTGATGATGACAAACCAATATCTTCTTGACAGTGTAATTTTCTGAGAGCAACATACTTTGTGATATTCTTGACTTGTCTTGAGTATGATCCCCCTATCTTGTATGCCCCCCTTTCATTTGGAGTTATGTTCCTGAAATATTTTAAACAGAAAATACACTTTCCCAACTTTTCTCCCCCTTTTGTGTTCATCAAAAAGTAGAAAAGCCAAGAGTTTTCAGCACAATATATATAACATACAATATATATATATATATATATATATATGACAAGCATAAAGGTAATAAGAAGATATAACATAAACATCGCAATGCATATCATATAGGTAAAAATATGTTCAAGCATTTAAAGTAATACAAACAACATAATAGAAATTTGTCCAAACCAGATGAAATTAACATTACAATCAGAAAATCCTCACAACAGATAAAGTCTAAGATTCAGGCTCAGAACTATCTTCATCAATGTCCATGCTACTAAGCTTAGAAGAGAGACGATGAAGTTCAAAATGGATTTGTTGAATCTGAGTATCAAAGGCATCCATCCGGTTAGTGATGTAGCCTCGAAGAGAAATCAATTCATCCATAATCATATGGTTTGAAGGCATGACAGCAGATGAGGAAGATTGAGCATGAAACTCATAAGGTTGAGGTTCAAAAGGATTATAGGTTCTAGTTAAGGAGCAGAATGTCTATCTTTCTTATGCTTGTAGGTTCGGTCACGAAGATCAAATGTGAAGCCCATTATGTGAATTACATCCACCTCAATATGGCTTTCACGAGGGTTAAGTGGGACCTTAGTTCCTCCAGTAGTAGAAACACAAAAACGCTCAAGGATTTTTGTTATGAAGATTGCATATGACAAAGGGCTTTGGGTTCCTCTTACAGACCACATTTGTCTCATTATCATCAGAGTCCAATTGATTTTCAAATTAAATTTCATAGCATACATCAATTGGAGTTCTATGTCACTTATTTGAGAGTGGTTTGAAAATTTTGGTAAGATGACATAGCTCAGAAAATAATGAAGCAAACGATCTTCTAGTTTGAGATGTCCAACAGAAAGGATATCTCTATTTTTAACAGTTTCACCATAACCCTGTTGCTTAAGCATTTCTATTTCCTCTTTAGAAATTCTACACAGAGAATAATAAAAATATTTTGATCATAGTTTTCCCATTCTCATACAAGGCTGAAGTCTGCAATGCTTCCTTGATAGGGTATGTTACAACACAATGAGCTCATGATTTTCATATACAAAGTAATGTCTCTTCCTTTTACATAGGAAGTGAGACGATTTTTCCTAAAGTTCATGTTACAGTAAAATATTCTAACAAGTTCAAGATAGATTTCATTTGATTCACAATAGAAGTCGAAAAGGTTTTGTTGTCTCAAAAGATAAGGAAATAGAAAATCTTCAAACTCAAAATTCCCGAGCTTACCGTATTTAGGAGTGAAGATGACGCGACCATGAAAGTGCTCCTCAAAGATTTTATGTTGCTCATCATTTGCTAGAAGTCGTGTTAGGTCAAGAGGGTTGGACTCCAAAGATGTAGTTCCTTGGTTCCTTTGAGTCACATTTGTATGTTGCTTCTTTGATCAAGAAGAGGAAGCCATTGATTGAGGTTTTTGAGTTCTTAGGTTTTTGAGTTCTTAGGTTTTTGGGTTTTGGAGATTTGGTATTTTTTGATTTAGGTCACTAAACACGAAAATGATAGTTTAGAAGTGTTTAGAAGTGGAAATGTGATATGAAAGCACACAAGAATCACTCAAAACATATCAAAAATGACGTTATTAGGGTTTGAGAGGGTTGAACAAGAGAGATGACGAGTTGATGAGGAAGATGAGTTTGAAAAAGTATAAAAATACAGAAAAAATACATATATAACAACACAAAGTAATCAGTTACTCACTTTGAGTAATCGATTAATCAAATTAAAAATTTTAAAATTTTAAAACAGCAACATAGAGTAATCGGTTACTCATTTTGTATAATCGGTTACTGAAACACACTATTCAATCCTGTAGGCATGAAATAGATATAATGAAGCACACATATAATCATATATAAGCATTTAAGATAAGTATGCTTCATCAAGAATGCCTAATTCTCGTCTAATTTTATAAAAAGGTTCTTTTGCCAATGGTTTATTGAATATATCTGCTAGTTGGTTGTGAGTAACAACAAATTCTAGAGATACATCCTTCTTTTGGACATGGTCCCTAAGGAAGGGATGCCTTATATCAGTGTTTGGTTCTAGAATTCATAACAAGATTCTTTGTGAGGTTTATAGCACTTGTATTGTCACATTTTAAAGGAATACATCCTATGTCTAAGCCATAATCTCGTAATTGTTATTTGAGCCACAACACTTGGGCACAACAACTACTTGCTGCTATATATGCAGCTTTAGCAGTGCTTAGGACAACACATGCTTGTTTCTTGCAAGACCAAGAGACTAAAGTATTTCCCAAAATGTGGCAAGTACCACTTGTACTTTTCCTCTCAGTTTTGCACCCAGCAAAATCTGAATCCGAATATCCAACCAAATCACATATACTTCCTTTTGGATACCACAACACAACGTTAGATGCCCAATGTTAGATGTAATCTTAAGATATTTCATGATTCTCTTAACGGCAACTAAGTGTGATTCATTTAGTTTAGATTGATAGCATGCGCTGAGACATAGACTAAACATTATATCACGTCTACTGGCAGTTAAATATAAAAGAGATCTAATCATACCTCGATACTTCGATACTTTTCCCATAGGAGTAGCTATTGGCTTGCAGCCATCCATGTCAAATCTTTTTAGCAAGTCTCTACAATATTTGGATTGACTCACGAAAATGTCATTATCAAGTTGTTTGATTTGAAGTCCAAGGAAGTAATTTAACTTCCCCATCATGGACATTTCAAACTCTCCTTGCATCATTTTGCCAAATTCACTACACAGAACCTCATTTGTAGAACCAAATATAATATCATCTACATAAATTTAAATAAGTAGAGTATGATATCCAACAAAAAAAACATCTTTGACAATCACAAAAAAGTATATTTCTAGTTTTCACTTCTAATTGAATTGTAGAAATATGATAATTTCCTTCCTAAATTAGTAGAAACCAATCGGTCGGATTCCCATTTTAATTGATTCTCATTTTCGAGTTATTTATAAAGAGTATAGTGTCGACATTTTCTTTGTTGAAACCTTTTTCAAGTAGAAATTCAGTTAGACGATCATACCATGCACGAGGAGCTTACTTTAATCCATAGAGAGCTTTCTTTAATTTGTACACATAAGAATGATGTTTGTAATCTTCAAAGCCAGGAGGTTGTTCAACAAACACTTCTTCTTGAATGTAGCCGTTGAGGAAAGCACTCTTTACGTCCATTTGATATAACTGAAAATTCAAAGAGCAGACATATGTAAGTAATAGCCTAGTAGTTTCAATTCTAGCAACCAGAGCGAAGGTTTCATCAAAATCTATACCTTGTTTCTAATTGTATCCTTATGATACTAGTCTAGCTTTTTTTTTCTAACAATACCATTTTCATCAGATTTATTTTGAAATACCTACTGAGTTCCAATAACATGCCTGTTTTTCTGTCTAGGAACAAGTTCCCAAACTTCACTTCTCTCAAAATGGTTTAATTCTTCTTGCATAGCAAGAATCCAGTGTTCATTCTTGATTGCTTCATCAATTTTGGAGGGCTCTATTTGAGAGACGAAGGCCATGTTTAGACATGCTTTATCAATCATTCGTCGGGTAGTGATGCCCGTATTTAATTCAGTAATAACGTTGTTAATCGGATGATCTCGATGAGTTCTCCATTCTTTTGGTAAATCTGTATGAATATGCTCCTCTTGATATGGTAGGTTATCATTCATTTTCACATGCTCAATATCAGTTGTAGGTTCAATAATAGAAATTTCATTTGAGGATGAACTTAACACTTCCTCTTCATCAGGAGTTAACACATCATTTATACTAGGATTGGTTTCATCAAAAGATACATGAATGTATTCTTCCATGGCTAGAGTTCTTTTATTAAAAACTCTATAGGCTTTACTCGTAAGAGAGTAGCCTAGGAATATGCCTTCATCAGCTTTTGCATCGAATTTGCCTAAGTTATCCTTACCATTATTCAAAACAAAGCAGTTATAACCAAATACATGCAAGTGAGAAATGTTTGTTTTTCTACCTTTGGAAAGTTCAAAAGGGGTTTTCTTAAGAATTGGTCTTATAAGAACTCGATTTGAAACATAACATGCAATACGTACTACATCAACCCATAAATATTTTGGGAGGTTAGTTTCGTTCAACATTTTACGAGCTAGTTCTTCTAAAGACCGTTTCTTTCTCTCTACAATACCATTTTGTTATGGTGTTCTAGGAGCGGAAAAATTGTGACTGATGCTAAGATCATCATAGAATTATTCAAACGAAGAGTGTTGAAATTCTCCCCCATGATCACTTCTTATAGCATCGATTTTTAGTGATTTTTCATTTTGGACTCTTTTACCATAAATGCTAAAAGCTTTGAATGCCTCATTCTTATGAACTAAGTAGAGTGTCCAAGTGTATCTCGAAAAATCATCTACTATAACAAGAGCATAGTAGTTACCACTATAACTTTTTGTCCTTGAGGAGCCAAACAAGTCCTTATGTAGTAATTGCAATGGTCTATCGGAAGAAATCATATGCTTAGGTTTGACAAGCACTACATAATTTGTCTTTAACAAATTTCATTTTAGGTCAACCAACAACTAAGTCTTTCTTAATAAGTTTATTCAAATGGTCAATATGTATATGAGTAATTCTCTTGTGCCATAGCCATGCATCATAATTATCATTTGTAACTAAACATGTTATTGGTAAAGATAAATCTATGTCAATCATATATATATATTGTTTATCCTTTTACCAACAAGTTTAGAGTTTTGAGAGTTCTTACTTTCAATGATGCACTTATCTGGGTAGAATGCCACATGGAAGCCTTTGACTTATGCTTACAAGATTGTGCTTGAGCCCTTCAACATATAATACACCTTCTATGGTTGTTGAGGATTGCTTGCCAATTCTACCAACTCCAAGAATTCTTCCGTTGTTGTTATCACCATAAGTGACATAGCCTTTGTCCATTGGAGTAAGAACAAAGAACTTCTTTCTATCGCCCGTCATGTGTTTTGAGCAGCCGCTATCCAAGTACCATAAGTTGCAGACGGCTCTCAAATTTTCCTGCAAAATAAATTAAAAAGATTTTCTAGGTACCCAATGTGATTTGGGTCCTGCGGGGTTAGCACATTTTTCTATCCACTTGTATTGGCCAGATAACACACCATATTTTCTAATATGACAAGTGTTAGGTGTGTGACCAATTTTATCACAGTAAGAACAAGTGGGTAGATGTTTATGTGTCCAAGATTTTATTTTAAAAATAGGATTAATATGAACACTTTCTTTATAAAACTTTATAGTGCTTCCCACGATTGTTTTTCCTAAGCCATTCTCATTTTTAACCACACGACTATTTGCATAGCCAAGACCTCTATAGTCTGTTGAATGTCTTTGGACTTTTATGATCTTTTCTAAATTGTGACCGCTCTTGTTGAGTTTATTAAGTTCAAGACTTAATGTTGAAACTTTAGTTTCAAGAGCGACACATTTAACATATTCTTGATGTAAATCATTGAAAGCATATTGTGACTCATCATATGAAAAAGTATCATTTGGTTCAGAGTTACTAACCTCATAATCATCATTTGAATTGTGTGAAGCCATCAAGGAAATATGTGATTGCTCCTTAATTTTAAATTATGCATTTGAACCATCATCTTTATCTTCTGATATAACATTTGTTCTTCTACACTTCTTGTCCTTCTTTCTTTTGCAAATATGATGCTTTTGTAGAGCTGGACAAGCACATTCAAGATGGTATAGTTTTCTACATATAGAGCATGTAGGTTTTTGCTTTGATATTGATGTTTCACCATTCATTGTAGACCTTTGTACTTCTTTGGGTCCATATATCCTTTCTAAAGTGTCCCAAATTTCATTCGATATTTTGCAACTTGACACTCTAAGGAATTATTTTTCTTCTAGAGCCGACACAAGATAGTTTTTGGTTTTAAGGTCGTATTGGACTTTACTTTTATCTTCAACGGTCCATGAACATTTTGGTTTGTGTTGTTTAACACCAATAACAACCATGTATGGTATGAATGGACCTTCTTCTATTGAGTCCCATATATCTAAGTCTTGAGATTCTATGAAGATTCTCATTCTGATTTTCCAAAAATCATAGCACTCTCCAACAAAGCTTGGAGGGCGGTTGAAGTTGGAACCTTCTCTTAGGAATGATCTTGAGACCATCTTCAATATAGGATTAGACTTGAGAATAACTTACTCAAAAAATAGCTCTGGTGCCAATTGTATGACTGAGATTGCAACTAAGAGGGGGAGGGGTGAATTAGTTGACTTAAAATAATGACCACTTTTTTCTGCAAAATCGAGAGTTAAAGTGCAGCGGAAAATATATGCAGAAAATAATAAGTAAAATCAAGGAGATAATGGAGAAGATAGTACACAAGGATTTTTATAATGGTTCACCTTCTTGTCCACCGAAGGCTACGTCTAGTACTCTTGTAGCACAAGAGATTTTTCCACTAAAGATTATGAGTTGCAATTATAATATCTCACCCCTAGATTTCTATGTATCTTACTCACTCCTTAATCCTTTTTTACTTTTGGAAAACACCTTTCCAAGTGATTCTAATCCCCTTTCATATCACACCCCGTGAAAGAAAGTATTCTGCAATAATAATGAAGAATGTATAACAATGACGGAATTGCCTTTATAAGTATGAAAGTGATGTAACTTGCAATCCAAAAAACTCTTTAATATCCTTAGTAATAATGTTCTTTATAAGTTTGTAAACTTGAAACACTTTCACTTTAAGCAACTTCAGAAAAATAAATTTTGAAAGTTTAAGAACTTGTTGCAAAAAGTGTAGAGAATAATTTCAGAATAAGTGTAAGAGCTTTTGAAATTTGTATGAGAGTTGTGTATAAGTTGTGTGTTGTGATTATGAGTTTCAATGTCTTTATATAGACTTTCCAATCAACCAAAATGTCTCTTTGAATGGGTAGGAATTGATTGGAATGAAAACATGTCTTTTGGATTGAAACTCATTCACTTTGAAATTGAAAATCTGATGCAACAACTCTCAGTAATCGATTACAATATTTGAGTAATTGATTACTCAAGTGTTGTGTTCACTGTTTATTTAATTTCGAATTAGAGTAATCGGTTACTCACTTTGAGTAATCGGTTACTCAACTTTAATAACACTAGTAATTTGTTACTCAAAGACAGTAATGAACTCTGATCAGTTTTAAGTTGGATAAATCTTTTCTCACACTTGTAAACTGTTACTTAGATGAAGTAACATGTTACACACTATTTTTGAAAATTGTTTTAAGTATTTTAAAGTGTTTCAATGTTCTTTTAAAAATAGTTTGAGCATTACTACTTTTGTATAATTATGAGTATAGGATAAAAGTACCTATTTAGACTTAGACAAAAAGTCTTGAATATCTTGAAGCATGAATCTTAATTTTCTTTATAAGTATTCTTCTTTTTCTTTTTTTTGGTAATGTTGGTGTCTTTATCAAAACCGTGGCAAAGTGAGGAGCAATATTTTCTTCCCAAAAAGAAAAAGTTTGTGAAGATGGACATGAGAATTGGGAGAAGGGTTTCAAGAGGAATGTTGTCACTGGTAGCTCTTCAATTGCTCTAGTCATACTCTTTTGTGGTTGGGCTTGCAAGGCTTTTAATGAAGGGAGAAATGGAAAGATTATTCTTGATCACTCTTGAAGGAAACTTGTATATGTTTTCATGTCTCGACTACAAGGTCCAATGATGACACTTCCATATCATGTAGCTGCAAGCTTGATTGCTCTAAATTTGAAGATTAGAAGCCACTCTTTCATCTTTTAATTTCCCATCATCAAAGAGTTGTCCATGTCTTTATTTGGCTTGGTTTGGTTCTCCTCACGTGGGAGTTGTTGATCAATTATGGAGTCCATCAATTTGAATTGGCTACAAAAATTTTGTATCGTGTAATTTGGATTCTTATTTCTCTGCTCATAGGAGCATTCCTTTGGTTGTTAAAGACAATCTGCAATTGGTGTTGTGTCACTAGAAGAGAAGGCCAAGTTATTTCCCAAGTTTAGGTTAGCTGTGATGCAATCTTTGTTGGCTTCAATCCATCATTGTTATTATTTGTTTGTTACAGTAGTCCAGAAGCCTCTTGGAAGTTGGAATTGAGTTTCCTTTTATCAAAGTTTGATATTTTGGGGTCTTTGAACCGTAATACCTGGATCTTGAGTTTCCTTTTCGGATTATTGTTGCACTTGGTTTTCTTGTGAGTGCTAAGGTTCTAAAATATCTTTAATATTGTATCAGCATATGCCGAATAGAAGCAAGCATTATTTAGCAATTCAACATTGCTTCAAATAGAGATGTTCATTGATGCTGATTGGTTTTTGTTCTCTCTCACATATGCTAAATACAAAGGCCAGAATATATTAATGCAGTAGCTTTCTCAGCAGTACTTGTATCAGTTTGGAAAGCCTTTCCACTTCTTCTGAAGCCTACTCTATAACTCTATTTCTTACCCCTCTCACATATACAACATTATTATAATGTGTTTTCACTTCATTGAAGTTGCATATTAGGATCGATATTTTGATCCATTTTTTCTTCTCTCTTTCATCATCAATGGTTGGTTCGCTTCTGTCTATGTTGGTTAAGCTCATATATAACTTCTGTCTTCTGTCATAAATGGTTAAGCATTGGATGGCTAGCTTATGTCCATGGTGGTTAAGCAAAGATATAACTTCTGCAATAGATGGTTAAGCATTTGATGATATACCTTCTGTCAAAGGTGGTTAAGCGTTGTTATTGCTTCGAATCAATACCAAGTTGAGAGTTAAAAATGTTCACTCACATCTTGAGGGGAATATTAAAGATATTTTAGACGTTATTTTTAGAAGATGATTATTGGTTAGGAAGTTAGGAATTAACTAGTTAAGTTTGTGTTAGTTGCTTGTTTTACCAGCTTTCTTTTTCTTTATTTTCTCTTGTATAAATATGGCATATTGGCTCATCTTTTCAATCAATTCAATAATCATCAATAAATGGTTTTCTCATTCTTTCTTTCTTGCTTCATACATGGCTCAACCATTTTTACACATACTATCAATATCATAAGAATCATCAATGAAAAATACTTCTATAAGTAGTAATAAGGGGTAATTAGTGAAAGTGAAAAGTGTGAAGGATATCACTAACAATGTTTTGCCTATGTTTTGATGAAGACAAGGTTTTATTAAAGCATGAAGATGACTCAACAATCCACATGCCTAGAGCTCATTGGTCATATCTAGACTAGAATATATATATATATATATAGTCATTATTCTAAGTAGTCTAGGATGTGTGCCTTAGTAAGTGAGTATAGGTAAAGTGAACCTAGGTGCAAGTCTCTCAAACCATTATAATTGTCATATCACATCCATGAGAAATATCATCTAGTTTAATTGTATGTTCATGCATTTAATCCTACATGTTATATGTGCATATTATGTATAATATAATTGCTAAAACATGTATAGAAGTTAAACATAACATACGAGAAGTTTACCTTTTGAACTACGTATTTTAATATGTTGGTTAATCGATTAACGTGGTGACTTAATCGATTAATTCAACTATTTTTCTGTTATATCAGTGTTTCTGTTACAATTGGTTTATGTTTTCATATTTTTGCACTAGTTAATCGATTAACGTGTTATCTTAATCGATTAACAAGTCTGTTTTGTGTTATAACTGTTTTCCGTTTTAAGTACTTAACTGATTGCAACGGTTTGAACTGTCAAAATTGCCTTGTATAAGTTAAGGCAATTTCCATAAAAGTGCAGCATTGCATTTCATTGTATATGATTGATTTAGAGAGCATATTTCCTGTTTTACATTCTGTTTTGCAGAGAGAATTGTATGTGTGAGGAAGAGAGATTAACATGCCATATTGAATGTTCATTCTTTGATTTGCATACTATTTTTCATATGTTTAGTCTCATCCCTATCTTGCTCACATGTTCATGCATTATTAGTAAAGATTCTTAGAGAGATATCTTGTGATTACTGTTTTTGATTAACACACATGTATGTAATGGCTTGAGTGAATTGTGAGTGGGTTAGTCTTAAGGTCTTTCATTGTTATATTTCAAGCATTATTGTGCTTATAATACCTTGCTTTTGTAATATGTTTTTGTATGTATTGGATGAATCTCTTGGTGTCCTACCACCACAGAGATAAGGATTCTTCACCAAGACTAGGAGGTCTTGATTTGAGGACAAGAATCTTGGTTGGGGCTAGTTCGCGAGAAAGGTTTTTCTCAGGTGATAGGTAGAGTCAAACCAAGGGGTAGGTGTTCTATATTTCAAGAAAGAAGCGTCCTATGTTTTGTAAATTGAATTGGTGTATGTGATTATACTTGTATTCAATATAGTGAAGAAGAAAATCTCCCAAGATCAGAAGGGGATGCCTAAATGTAGTTTGTAGTGGACCGCAAACCAAGCAGGATAAAAATCCATCTTTGCACGTTGTTCTCTCCTTAAATATTCTTTGCATTTCTTGTTATTTTAATGCAAGTTAAAAACTGAAATTTTGCATAATTGTATCCTGCCATATACTTATTAATATTGCCTAAAAATATCTACTTTATCTATGCTTATTTGGTTATAAATAACTGTGTTATTTGTTGCTCTGATCATTATGTTTTGTCTGTGTGTTAATCGATTAAGACCTGTTGTTAATAGATTAATTGGGTTGTTTCTAGAACTGGGTTTTGGTGCGAGAAGTGGTGATTGATAACCGCTACACCTATTCAACCCCCCCCTTCTAAGTGTTCTTAGGCCACTGATACCTAACAAGTGGTATCAGAGCTAGCACGACGTGCTAGTTCAACCGTATTCGCGTGATCCTTATGGAATTTAAATGGGTTCCACCAACCCCTTTGGCGGTGATGGCACATCCATTAACCGCCCTCCCGTATTCCGTGGCGAGGGATACGCCTACTAGAAAGTCCGAATGAAGATTTTTATAGAGGCGATCGATTCGCACATTTGGGAATCCGTGATCAGTGGTCCATTCGTCCCACTTCACTTAGTAGATGGTGAACCGAAAGAAAAGCCCAAAAGCGGACTGATGAGGAGCTCAAGAAGGTTTAGTACAACCTTCGTGCCAAAAATATAATTACCTCGGCCCTATCCTACGATGAATTCTTTCGGATATATCAATGTCAAAGTGCCAAGGAAATGTAGGACACTTTACAAGTGACTCACGAAGGCACTAGCGAGGTCAAGCGCGCCAAGCTGAATGCGCTGACACATGAATACGAATTATTTTGTATGTTACCGAGTGAATCAATTGGCGACATGCAAAAGCGATTCACTCACATTATTAATCATCTTATCGCTCTAGATAAAATGTTTACCAGAGGAGAACTCACTAATAAAGTTTTACGTTGTCTTGACACGAGATGACAACCTAAAGTGACGGCAATCATGGAGTCCAAGGATCTAGATTCCATGCCTTTGGCAACACTGTTCGAAAAGCTTCAAGAGCATGAGATGGAGCTTGGACGTCTGACCATGCATGAGGAGTCTGATCGTAAAAAGAAAGGAATATCTCTTAAAGCTACAACATCACAACCCACTGAGGAGATAGACAATGACGACTCTGACTCAGACATTGATGAAGAAACGCTAAACCTTCTCATGCAAAAATTTGGGAAATTTCTAAAGAAGAAAGGAGGGTTTAAGCAATTTCAAAAGAAAGAGGCGCGAGAATCAACTAAGAAAGGCAAGAACAAGGAGTGCTTCACTTGCCATGAATGTGGTAAGACGGATCACATGAAGTTCCAGTATCCCACTTAATTGAAGAAAGTTGATTCAGGAAAGAGCACTCCCTGGGAGTTCAAATCGAAAAAGGCATACATCATATGGGATGTACCGGAGGAAGAAACGACATCAAGCACCTAGGATGAAGAGGAGACCGCCAAGCTGTGCCTAATGACCATAACAGATGAGGCTTGCGGATCAGGTAGTAAGGATGCTACAAATGAGGTATATTGTGACACGTCATCCTCTTCTGATGATTCTCCCTCATATGATGTTTATATGATGCTTATGTCGAGATGCCTGAAGAGCTTAAGAAATTACAAAAACTAGTGCTTATAAAAAAAAGAATAATTCTGCTAATTGATCAGAAAATAATACAACTACAAAACAAATTAGATGAGCTAAAATTGGAAAATGAAACTTTAGATCTAATTTTTTCTTGTAATTCATGCGATTGCTCTAAAAATAATTTATGTCAAACAACTACTTGTGAGGACTTGAAAACGAGAATTTTAAACTAAATAAAAAACTCGCAAAACTTACAAATAGTCAACACCAGTTAGATACCCTGCTTAGTAAAACAAGAAATATTGGTGACCACACTGGATTAGGGTATACTCCCCCCTCTCATATAAATAGACAATATAGGAGACCTCTAACTCGTCCAAATAAAAAGTCTAATAAGAAAAATAGAGTTCCTACATGTTTCTATTGTGGCACACATGGCCACACCTCTCATTCCTGCTACATCAGGAAATATGGGATACCCAGTGGTGTTTACGCTTGGGTAAGAAAGGGAGATAACTCCCTGGTTACTAACAGAAAAGGACCCAATATAATTCGGGTACCTGAAACTAGCAGGTGATCTATTTTGCAGGTATGTCTACGAACACATGGGAAAAATTGGTATCTTGATAGCGGATGTTCGAGACATATGACTGGAGACAAGTCAAAATTCCTAGACTTGTCATCAAAAGAAAAAGGTTTCGTCACTTATGGAGCAAACAACAAAGGAAGAATCTTAGGCATCAGGAAGATTGGCAACTCAACCCATGCTATAATCGAGAACGTTCTATACGTAGAAGGTTTGGAACATAATATGTTGAGCATCGGCCAACTATGTGACAAAGGTAATCGTCTGTCATTTGATTCTGATTGTTGTATCATTCGTGACGTATTATCTAATAATGTAAATTTTGTCGGATATCATGTAAATAATATTTATATGGTTAATCTGGGGGATGTCACTTCCTTATTTTCAAAATGTTTTATTTCAAAAGAAGATGACATCTGGATTTGGCATAGACGAGTCGCTCACATTCATGTGAAGCATCTAGAAAAATTGTCTAAAAAAAATTTGGTTATCGGTTTACCAAAACTCGATTTTAAAACTCAGGATTCTTGTGACATGTGTCAAAAATGTAAACAAGTAAAGAATTCCTTTAATAAAAAGAATGTGATATCCACTACTAGACCTATGCAGCTTCTCCATATGAACTTGTTTGGACCGTCGCAAATTATGAGTTTTGATGGAAGTTATTACGCTTTGATAATTGTTGATGATTTTTCTAGATTCACATGGACTTTGTTTTTAGCATCAAAGAGCGATGCATATAAATCTTTTAAATGTCTAGCCAAACAAATTCAAAACCAGTCTAACCTAAAAATCATTTACATATGATCCGACCATGGCGAAGAATTTGAAAATCATAAATTTAATAAGTTTTGTAATATGCATGGCATCATGCATTAGTTCTCAGCTCCCCATACTCCTCAACAAAATGGACTTGTTGAGAGGAAAAATAGAGTTCTGGAGGAACTCTCGAGAACCATGCTAAATGAGAGCAATGCTCCAAAATATTTCTGGGCTGATGTAGTTCACACTGTCTGTTATGTAATGAATCAAATACTACTTAGAACTACTTTTTCAAAAACACCTTATGAAATTCTTAAAGGTCGAAAACCGAATATTGCTCATCTTCATGCATTCGGGTGGAAATGTTTTATTTTAAATAATGGAAAAAGATCTTTAGTAAAATTTGACTCGAAGGCTAATGAGGGCATATTCTTAGGGTATTTGGTACATAATAAGGCTTTTCGTGTATTTAATAAATATACCATGCAAGTAGAAGAATCTATTCATGTTCACTTTGACAAATCTTCTCCAAAAGAGAAGAGAAAGGTCTTTTCTGATGACATTTTAGGTACACTAGAAGAAGTTCATTCAAAGGACATGAACCAAATCTAACAAGAAGATGCTGAGCAAACAGTAGAATAAGAACATCAAGACATGCCTATTGCATGGAAAACCAAAAAGGATCATCCACTCGATAAGGTGTTAGGTGAGATATCTACGGGGGTGGTAACCCGTAGTTTTTTATGTAATTTCTATAATTTTGTTGCATTCGTATCTCAAATAGAGCCAAAGACCATCGATGAAGCCATCAAGGATGTACACTGCGGTATAGCTATGCAAGAAGAGTTAAACTAGTTTGAGCGTAATAGTGTGTGGGACTTGGTCCCCAAACCAAATAAACATCCTATAATTGGCACCAGATGGGTCTTTCGTAACAAGCTAGATGAATTTGGCTTGATAATTAGAAATAAGGCTCGCTTAGTGGCCAAAGGCTACAACAAGGAGGAGGGCATCGACTATGATGAGATCTACGCTCCTGTAGCTAGACTTGAGGCCATTAGGATGCTCTTGTCCTTCACATCGATCATGAACTTTGAACTCTTTCAAATGGATGTTAAGAGCGCATTTTTAAATGACTATATTCAAGAGGAGGTGTACATAGACCAACCACCAGGGTTTGAAAACTACAAATACCCGAACCAGGTGTATAAACTCAAGAAGGCTCTCTATGGCCTAAAACAGGCTCCTAGAGCTTGGTACGATAGATTGATTTCATTCCTACTAGAAAAAGGGTTCGAAAGAGGCTTGGTCGACACCATTCTCTTTATCCGTAGATTAGATAATCATGTTTGTGAATACCCATTTTTGCCCGGCTCATAAAAAAAACCAACTTATTTTGAAAGTAATTACTTTCTCAAAGTAATTATTTATTTATTTATGAATTTTTGTGTTATTACGTATGTAAATGAGATATTTCAAATATCCTAAAATGATAAAAATATTATATTTATTTATTTATTTTTCGAGTTTATATTTTAAAAGAAATAAAAGATAATTAAAAATATTTTTTATTAATTTTTTATAATTAAAATCTAATTTATAAAAATAAATAAAATAAATGAGATTTTAAATTCCAAATAAACAATAAAATTTAAGATATATTTTAGAATATTCAAAAATATTTTTGTTATTTTTTATTTATTTAATTCGAATATATAAATAATTTAATAAATAAACAAAGTTTAAAAATGTATTTTTATAAAAAAGGGTAATAAAATAATGTATCTATACACCGAGTCAAATCTAACTTGGTGGTGCCTACTATTATGGGATATGAGGTTAGTAGATAGGTAGTTGTTAGCATTTTGATAGGATTAGATTAGGTTAAAATTCATCCATAAATAGAGTTAAGTAGGTTAGTCTTTTTTTTTGTGGCTAAAAAATAAATCTGCATACAGAGAAAAGAGAGAAAAAGAGAGAGAAAGGCTCTACAAAAAAAACATTGCACAGAGAGGTGAGATTCAATGCACACGAGTACATTATAGCAGTCGTGTTCCCCCTTTTCTGGCCAGTCCAATGTGCCATGTGGCAGTATGGTCAACAGGCCCAAGTCCAACCAATCCCTGTTCGACATGTCAGTGATTCTAAGGTTTCCAGCGTGAACGTGACCGCATAGAATCCATACTCCCTGTCTAGTGTTTTGATCACCTATGGTCACGACCATCGTAAACTCCATGAATCCCCTTTGTGCTCCAATCTGCACGTGACAGGTAAGCTGGTCTACGGTATCCGCGTGGATCCTTTCACGCCTGATCAACGCTACACAACCTCCCATTCCAGTGCAGTCCAGCACACGGTAAAGCTCGTGTTCTCACCCTCTCAGCCCCTTCACGGACTAACATGTGGCTTCCTTTAAACTTTGGCAAATCTCAACCAATAATTAAGCGACACGCAAACAACACTATTACTCCTTAGATACACTGGATTATAGCTAAATCAAGTTTTCTTTATTTTTTATTTCTTTTGTATTATGTTTATATTAATGTTTATTATTAAAACTATAACCTTTTAATAAATAAAAATGTCAAAATTTTTATTATCATCCAGAAGTTCTTTATAAAAAATAAAATAAAAATAATTTTATTTATTTATTATTGTGTTGTTAATATTAACAAAAAGTTAATAAAATTCCTCTTTATAGATAATTTTTAAATATTTTTTATGACTTATTTTTAGCACGTAATGAATTTTTATGCTTTTTTTTTGCTATAATTAAATAAAAAATTGTTATTTGCATAAATTCAAAATATGGTTCAATTTAAAATTATTATTAATAAGATTAGTATAATTTGAAATAATTTCACATAATATTATTTGCAACAAAAAATTAACTTTTTGGGATTAATCAAAGGGTGGAGGCAGGTCGTGTCTACACTTCTTACAATTGGCAAGGGTACCATTTAATTACAGGCGGACAAGGTGCTAATACTTTCCTCGATCCGTAATCAACTCCTGAACCTGGATATCACAATCCAAAAGCCCAATGTGATTGGACTTTAATTATTTTTCTACATTTTTAACCATAAAATGTAGTGGCGACTTAAGAGGTCGCGTAACCGAAAATCGGGGCGCGACAGCTGACGACTCTGCTGGGGATTTTTTTTGAAAAAAAACAAAAGAAAGTCACGCCCAGTTGAGCCAATTGTATGATTTAAATATCCTTTTTCCTTTGTCTATTATTGTTAACTATAAAAAACAATAGTAACAAAATAAATTTTTTTTTACAAGTTTTATTTATCGCTTCAATTTTAATATCATTGTATGTGCTCACCATCTTTTTTGCAGCTTTGGGGTGAATTTTTTTAAATGTCGCTTCCTCACACACGCACGGTATACTTGAGTTACACGCGCATACACCATATACCCGGTTTGTTAGAGATTAAGGTTGAGATAAGAGGGACATGTGCTTTACCGGTGTTAGACTTGTCTCCTGGTATTAGCATAATGGACCACCCAAATTGTCTTGATATCGCGAGTTAGACGCTCGAGGGGCTCGACTCCTCTTGTTTCTAACCTGAGATATTAGGACTCCTTTCTTTCGAGATTGGGGACAATTTGGTGACCTAGAAGTCTAGAGCTTTTACCGAATATATTTTAATGAGACCTTGTACATTGCCATAAGGTGTTGACTTTTAGTCTATCGAAAACCCTATAAGAATACCATGTATAAGACACTTGAAGCTTTATGTCTACCCCATTCTAAATCCAAACATGCATAAAATGAAATTTAACTTTTCAAATAATTATGAAATTCTTCATTTTTTGCTATTGAACTATAATTCCATACCCACAAAAAGGGTTCCATGCCCTAGGGTAGTTTTTTTTTCTTTTTTCAAAAAAAACAAAAGGTTAACATAATTTTTGTAAAACTTTGTGGTTATGCCCCAAAATATGATCCTCATTCCCAATGATGGGTCCCAAGCCTGAGGGTAAGTTTTGTCCACCTTTTTTTTAAAAAAAAAACTTATATTAAACCTTGACAATATAATAAATATCTATTCTAACATGGTATTTAATTTATATTGTAATGAGCTACATTATCCCACAAGACAGGGTCAACCACCCTAAAAAGGGATTTACACTTCTTAATATCATAAATTAATTATTACATACATCATTGCATTAATCATAAATCTTTAAATATTCATTCAACATTTTGGGTTGTATAAACAATTTTAATCATATTTAATAAACATGCACCTTTTCAGCTAAAGGTTTTTCGATATAGCAAGACATGAAGACTATCTCTAAAACTATGGGTTCTAACAACGCTCTCTCTTCAAAAAATAAAGTGAAGTTCGAATTGCAGACTTTTGATGTAGGCCATTTGGTTGAGCTCCTAGCTAAAGTCCCTAAAGATGTTATGACTCAGTTTGCAAAAGAGTATGGTAAATGGGCAGATGTCCTTCTCATTCCTATTGATGCTTGTGCTTTAGATGCTACAGGAGTCATGGCAAGAGTATGACATTCTTCTGGACATCCCACTAGAAAGTCGACTTAAGGTATATTTGTTCACTGGCCACATAATGTTACTGAAAGTCTCATTGAAGAATTAATAGGCGTCCGTCCAGCTGCATCTCAAATCATCATGCAAGGGCCTTGTTATGGATTGAAGTGGAGTTTTTTGAAAAAGCATCTTGATCAAGTGGTGGAGAAAGGAGATTGGAGTTTGTTTAAACTAGCATTTATATTAGCTATCTATGGCAGAGTCCTCTTCCCTTTTGTCAGTGATATGGTGGACTAGTGTGCGATTGATGTCCTAGTCAAGTTCAGAAAGTTCGGAGTCAACCCAGTTCCTGCCGTTCTAGCAGATACCCTTCTCGCCCTTCACAGAAGCCTCGAAAAGGGTATCCCTAAAATCAGATGTTGTGCATAGTTATTGTATGTATGGATGGTGACAAGGTTCAAGCATCGTCGATATCCAGATTGGACCATAAATCCTCTTTGTGGATTCAGAAACACCAAGCTCCAACTGTGCAACTATCTGACTGGGAGGAATTATTCAAATATGTCACCCCTAGAAATTTTGGTACTAAATGCACTATGTATGATAAGCAGGATGAAGTCATGTACTCATGTGGAAGTTATCCCAATATGGTGCTCATGGGACCTCGGGGATGCATTACTGTCACCCCAGCTTTTGTACTTGGACAAATGAAATGGGGTATGATGCCAGTCCCTTAGGAGCAATTGTAGGGATTCGTGATATGGTACAAGGACAATGAAACTACCAAAGAAACCCTGGATACAGTAAGGAATGCATTGAAGAACATCTACATCTATGGAAAAAAGGAGTTAGGAGAACATCAAGCTTCCTATACTGAAGAATACAAGCTATGGCGCAGTGAGAGGGGGAAATGATAAATTATCCCGCCAACGTCTCCAGCCCATGAACCAGTTGGCCCCTCAGAAAATGAGTTGTTAAAGAGTCAGCTCAAAATCTTATATGCAAAACTAGAGGAAGCCCGATGCAAAATTGAGAAGTATGAGCTAACCATAGAGAAGCTTAATAAGACCATGGTGGCATTAAGAAAGGAAGAAGCTAATCTGAAAAGGGATTATGCTCAGATGTGTTCTCAATCTGAAAAGTACCGTCTGATCAAGTCTGTACAAGAAAAAGATGTCCAACTAGCTGACTTCAGTCAATAGATGAAAGCTCGAAATCGTGTTATCAATGCTGCACAGGTCGATAAAAGAGATTTGGAGGCAAAGTGTGAACAATTGCAAGCAGCCCTCCATGAAAGTCAACAAAATGAGAATGAGGCGTGGGCACGGTTAAAAGATTATCAGTTTGCACTTGATGAGACAGTGAAGAAGGAAGACCAGCTCAAGACAATCTTAGAAGATACACAGAAAAGTCATCATGAGTCCATAACAGCTGCAAGTCATAGAGAGGATCATCTTTCGAGGCAGCTTTGGGAACTCAAGAGAGCATATGATGAAGTCACATCCAAACAAGAAGCATGGTCAGAAAATTGGGAAAGAGCACTCCAAGAAAGCCAAGAAGAAAAATATCAATGGGAAAGTAGATGCAAAAATATGGTTGATGGCCTTGGGGACTTTGCTGATGATTGGCTGAGGACGTTCTTCGATGCCAAGAGAGAACTACAGATGTATCTAGAGACAGAGCTGCTCCCAACTATGAAAGTATTTTACGAATCTTGCAAGGAAGTAGCCATAGACTTAAGAAGATGGACGGTTTTAGCAAATAGGGAATTTTGATTGCAAGATATAGACAAATAAAGTCTTGTAATATTACTTTTTTTATTTTCCCATGAATAAAATAACACATTATTGCTACCAAAGTCCTTATTGTTATCAAATATCTTATTCATTATCATGCAAGTATTCAAATGTCATTTTTCTTGTAGTGAACAACAACAACAACAACCAAAGAGAAAAAAGAAAGAAAAACCATATTGAGAGAGATAATAACAACTTGTATTTAGATGTGATCTAGGTCTGAAACTTTACGTGTTCTCTTAGATCACCATCAACTGCATAAGGTCTTGTAGAGTACGCTCTCAAGTTACCAAGTGTAGGGCAAGATGTTTAATGTTAGTAACCCACATTAAAAGAACGAATGTAGATGCAACGATAATCCAAAACTTAAAGTTGTCATCAACGCAGGAAAAGCCAACGGGAGCATGCGTCATGGTCACCAACTGCGGGTCCAAACATCTTGCTATATCGATCTTCCAAATGAAAATGCATTTTTAAAAAAATAAAAATAAAAAACCCATTACATGCATCATTCTTTTCTTCATTTACATAATAAAACATTGTTTCGCCAAGTATCATCTAAACATTGCTCCCAAGCATCCGTACCACACCAGATTGCAGTCCAAGCTGATGGCAGACCAAGAATCTAGTAGCATTGACAACCGGTCTGAGCTTGCCGAAATGAAAGAGCAAATAAATCAGATGATGAAGATCATCCAGGATATGCAAAAGGCTCGAGGCTCGGAAGAAGATACCACTACGTCAGGCGCCAAACCTTCACAATCCACACAAAAGATGGGTCCCAAAACAGTTACTGAAGCCAACCGTTGTAAGGGTGTTATGATAAGGTATAAAGACACAACTGATGGTCAAGAGGAACAACAATCAGCTGAGGAAGACGACAATGAGCAAGACGAAGATCCTACTCACGATCTTCCTCTAAAAAGCAAGACCACAAGCCACTAGGCTGAAGCTAAGATAAACAAGGGTACCCCAGACGAATCCTCAGGCCAAGAGAAGGCAGAGATGGAGCTTATAAAAGAGAGACTAAGGGCATTGAGGGCACAAACTCCCCTGATGTAAAAAATGCATTTGAGATGTGCTTGGTACCAAATGTAGTGATTCCACCAAAGTTTAAAACTTCTGAGTTCGAGAAATACGACGGTACTTCCTGCCCGAAAAGTCATCTACATATGTATGTTAGGAAGATGACAGCTCATCATGGAAATGACAAACTGTTGATTCACTACTTCCAAGACAGTCTGACAGGGGCAGCCATGGGCTGGTACATCTGCTTGGAAAAGGCTCAGATTAAAACTTTCATTGATTTATCGAATGCCTTCATGAAGTAGTATAAATACAATGAGGATGCTGCTCCTGATAGGGCCCAACTTCAGAGCATGGACAAGAAGACAAAAGAAAGCTTTAAGGAGTATACCCAACGCTGGAGAGCTTTGGCGTCACAAGTCATACCCAGATTGGAGGAGGAAGAATAGTTGTCTATCTTCGTGGATACTTTGAAGGAGCCCTATTATGATTACTTGGTGGGAAGTGTTGTATCGAGCTTCAATGCACTCATTAAGGTTGGAGAGAAAATAGAATGACACATGAGGAGTGGAAAGTTGGTAGTAGATCAGCCCAAATCAGGCACAGGCAAGAAGCCCAACTTTATGAAGAAGAAGGAGGGAGAAGCACTCGCGGTGTTCATGGAGCCGAAGGGATACAAAGCCCAAAACCCTAAATACCAAACCTCATACATTGCCACACCTTCCACACAGCCCAACTACACCGCCCACAATAACAATCGCCAAAACTATAACCAAACACAATCCTACCAACCCCGCCAAAACCAGAACCAAACACAAGCCTACCAAAATCAAACCCAAAATCGCAACCCCGAAAGAAGAGGCCCACAATTTGACCCGATACCAATACCCTATGTTGAACTATACTCTCATCTGCTAAGGGAGAGAATGATAAGCCCTATAATAGGAACGGTACCCGAATCACCCGGAGCCTGGTTTAACCCAAATGTTACTTGCGAGTATCACTCTGGGGTCATTGGCCATTCCATTGAACACTGTCGAGCTCTAAAGCATAAGGTGCAAAGCCTGATCAATGCAAAACAGCTGCATTTCAAGCCCATCGTGCCAGATATAGATAGGAATCCATTACCTAATCATGGTAATCAGGGTGTGAATGTTGTAGAGGAGACTCATGGTAGCACATTCGTTTAGGAGGCAGATGAGGTGAAAACGCCCATGAGGGTAATTTTTCAGGAAATGTGCAAACATAGAATGGTGAAAAGGCTGGCGGAAGATGAAGATTCAGCTAGTTGTGAGTTGCATGTCAAAGTGGGTCACACCCTAGAAGAATGTCCAAAATTTAAGCTCTTACTGCAGAAGATGTTGGATATGAGATTGATCGCAATAGAGAAGGGACCCTCGTATCAGACTGTTAATGCTACCACTAGAAGTGGGGAAGACATGAGAAGGACCATGAGGCCATCAATTACTCGATATGAACCTGTATTGAACATTCCCGATAATGCTCAGTTACACCCACAAATAACTCGATGGGTGCTAGTCATAAGTAGGATGGAGCCTCTTCTGAGGCCTGCAACAGAAGAGAAACCACAACCTTTCCCTTATAAAACAGATAAAGCGGTACCATTGATCTATAGTGGAGGGAATTCAGAGACAAATAAGCAACAAATAGAAGTCACCAATGTTGTTGGGGACAATCGGATAACTAGAAGTAGACGTGTCTATGTTCCCTCAGATGCTGAAAAGGCCTTAGCCAAGGATAAAGGAAAAGGGAA
>NC_032023.1:5109191-5115757 GCF_001865875.1 Lupinus angustifolius | reverse complement strand
TTATTGTGGATGGAAAACTCCTTACTGTTATGGGAGAAGAAGATATGTTGGTATCAAAATCTCTTGACACTCCATACATCGAAGCAGCAGAGGAAGCTATTGGAACATCCTTCCAAACACTAGAGATTGCCAATGCCTCATTTGTAGGAGGAGGGACACCCACATTACGTCCCCAACCTTCGGAGGCATCGCTGATGATGGCAATAGTAATGCTGCAGAAGGGATATCAACCAGGGAAAGGGCTTGGGAAGTTTGGCCAAGGAAGAGAAAGCCTAGTCATGTTACGGCACACTAAAGATCGGTACGGCTTGGGATACAGACCCACTCAAGAAGATAGTGAGAGAACTGCTAAAGAGAAAAGGAAGGGAAGGATGGTGCGCTTGGGGCAGTGGGAGTATGACGCACGTAAGATATCCATACCGCACATTAGCAAGAACTTCGTCAATGTAGGCTTAGAACCAAGAGTGATTGTTGTTGTGGGAGATGATGATTCAGAAGGTGGGGCAGACTTCATTGTTCAGTGTCCTCCAGGCACCACTCTCAACAACTAGATAGAGGAAGATGCATCTCCACAAGTGTTTTTTGAAACAATGTAATAAGATGCTAGAATCCCTTGGCCATGTCTAAAACTATTGGGTTTATTTCTTTTCAAATAAGGACAATTTGTTTATGTTTCATTGGATAGTACAAGTTTTTTTGAATTCAATAAAGTGCATTTCTTTCTTCATATTTTGCGTCCCATTTTATTCTATATATTTTTTATAACTGCACACACAAACAAAACAACAACAAGCAAAACCATGAAAAAATCCATAAATAAAAACTAATCATAGCATCAACATAATGCAAATCCAACATTAACCCCAGAAATAATAATCATGTTATCAGCCACACGTACAATCATGATCATCCGATTAATCCGCTCGACGAGGGAGATAGTGATGAGGAATGGGAAGCATCACCTGAGTTATTGAGGATTTGAGCAAGAGTCCAGAGAAATTAAGCCTCATGCAGAGCCCACTGAGCTAGTAAATTTGGGGACAGAAGACGACCAGAAAGAAGTGAAGGTAGGTATATTGATGAAGGAGGAAGAGCGCAAAAAAAATAATTCAGCTTTTGCACGAGTTCAAAGATGTGTTTGCATGGTCATATGTCGATATGTCGGGTCTGGACAGAAACATAGTAGAACACAAGCTGCCATTGAACCCACATTCACGCCCAGTTAAGAAGAAACTACGAAGGATAAAACCAGAAATTTCCTTAAGGTGAAAGAGGAGGTAGAGAAATGGCTAGACGATGGGTTCGTGACAGTCTCTACATATCCAGGATGGGTGGCTAATGTTGTAGCCGTACCAAAGAAGGGAGGTAAACTCAGGATCTGCGTTGACTATCGAGATTTGAACAAAGCAAGCCCAAAGGATGACTTCCTAGTACCTCATATAGATGTCTTGGTCGACAGCGATGCAGACCATGCCCTTTTCTCCTTCATGCATGGGTATTCTGGGTATCATCAGATCAAGATGGCCTCTGAAGATATGGATAAAATCACTTTCATCACCCCAAGGGGAACCTTTTGCTATCTAGTTATGCCTTTTGGTTTAAAGAATGCTATGGCCACATACCAGAGAGCCATGGTAGCTCTTTTCCATGACATGATGCATAAGGAGGTGGAGATCTATGTTGATGACATCATATGCAAATCCAAATCAGAGGTAGAGCATGCGAAGAACCTAAGGAAATTATTTGAACGACTCAGAAAGTATAGCCTCAAGCTAAATCCCACAAAATGTAGCTTCGGGGTTAAATCAGGATGAGTCCTCGGTTTCATTGTCAGCCAAAAAGGAATTGAAGTAGATCCCGAGAAAGTCAAAGCAATCATGGAAATGCCAGCACCCCGAACCAAGAAGGAAGTCAGAGGTTTCTTATGGCGTTTGAACTACATATCTAGGTTCGTCTCTCAACTAACAGCTACCTGTGAGCCAATCTTCAAACTATTAAGAAAAAGTCAGGCAGTTAGATGGAATGACGATTGCCAGAAAGCCTTTGAAAGCATAAAGCAATATCTGACCAATCCCCCAATATTGATGCCTCCAGTACCCGGTCGACCTCTTCTAATGTATCTAACCATACTGGATGACTCTATGGGATGTGTCTTAGCCCAACATGATGAATCAGGCAGAAAAGAGCAAGCCATATACTCTCTAAGCAAGAAATTCATTGAGTGCGAGACAAGGTACTCATTGCTAGAACGTACCTGTTGTGCTCTAGCATGGGCATCTCGTCGTTTGAGGCAGTACATGTTGAGTCATACCACTTGGTTGATTTCAAAGATGGATCCTGTGAATTATATCTTTGAGAAACCAATATTAACAGGGAGAATCACTTGGTGGCTGGTCTTATTGTCATAATATGATATAGTGTATGTCACACGAAAAGCAATCAAAGGTAGTGCCCTTGCAGATTATCTTGCCAGTCAACCCATAGAGAAGACTGAACCAATGAACCAAGTAAGAGAAGACCCATAGTATTTGATGGGACCTCCAATGCACTCGGACACGGCATAAGAGTCGTGCTTGTATCTCTAGAAGGAAACTTCACTCCTATTACTGCCAGGTTATTCTTTGATTGCACCAACAATATAGCTAAATATGAGGCATGTGCCCTAGGTTTGTAGGCAGCATTAGAAAGAAAAGTCAAAGTTTTAGAAGTCTTTGGGGATTCAGCTTTAGTCATCCATCAGTTGAAAGAAGAATGGGAGACCCGTGACAACAAGCTAGTACCTTACAAGGAGTATATCCATAAGATGGTTGAGCACTTCGACCAAATTGACTTCTACCACATCCCGAGAGAGGATAACAGACTAGCCGATGCCTTATCCACATTATCCTCAATGTTCCATATAAGTGGGAAGGATCAACCTCTCATCAGAATAGAAAGCAAAGATCAATCATACCATTGTTGCACAATAGAAGTAGAGCAAGATGGAAAGCCGTGGTATCATGACATCAAGGTCTATATACAGAAAAATGAGTATCCCATTGGGGCCTCAGAGACTGACAAGAGAACCTTGAGAAGACTGGCCATGGGTTTCTTTCTAGATGGTGATATTCTTTACAAAAGGAATCACGACATGGTACTCCTCAGATACCTAGAAGAGAAAGAAGCTGAAGTAATACTCAAAGATGTGCACGAAGGCTCGTTTGGGACCCATGCAAATGGACATGCTATGGCTAGAAAGATCTTAAGGGCAGGTTACTTTTGGATGACAATGGAGACAGACTGTTGTGCTTATGTCAGGAAGTGTCACAAATGTCAAATTTATGCAGACAACATCAATGCTCCACCAAACCCTCTAAATATCCTTTCAGCACCCTAGCCCTTCCCCATATGGGGAATGGATGTGATTGGACCAATAGAGCCAAAAGCTTCTAATGGGCATCGCTTCATCCTTGTAGCCATCGACTACTTCAAAAAATTGGTTGAGGCATGTTCATATGCCAATGCGACCAGAACAGTGGTACTATGATTTATTAAAAAGGAGTTGGTGTGTAGATATGGATTACCTAGCAAGATTATCACAAATAATGCCACCAACTTAAACAATAAGATGATGACTGAGATGTGTAGCGAGTGCAAAATCAAGCATCACACATCCTCACATTATCGCCCCAAGATGAATGGAGCAGTAGAAGCAGCAAACAAGAATATTAAGAAGATTGTTCAAAAGATGGTGGTGACGTATAAAGATTGGCATGAAATGTTACATTTTGCTCTATATGGATACTACACCTCGATACGCACATCAACTGGGGCAACACCATACTCTCTAGTATATGGGATGGAGGCAGTGCTCCCTATTGAAGTAGAAATTCCATCACTAGAAATCATGGCAGAATCAGGTTTGAAAGAATCAAAATGGGTCCAGGAATGGTAAGACCAACTGAACATGATAGAGGAGAAAAGGTTGGCTGTTATATGTCATGGCCAATTGTACCAGAGAAGACTCGTGAGAACTTATGCTAAGAAAGTTCAGCCACACCACTTTCAATAGGGAGATCTAGTGCTTAAGAGGATACTCCCAATCCAGAAGGATCATAGAGGGAAATGGACCCCAAATTATGAAGGATCCTTCATGGTGAAAAAAACATTCTATGGAGGAGCTTTGATATTGACTACTATGGACGAAAACGATTTACCCCTTTCCGTGAATTCAGATGTCGTAAAGAAATATTATGCTTGAGAGACCTTTCACGAAAATAAAAACAAAAAAAAAGAAATTTGTGCATTGATCATGCATTATTGCATACTTTCATGCACTCTCTTAGGAGGATGATGTAAACAAATCTCACATGGTGTGTACCCTCAGGTAGGTCGTCTTGATGACACAAGGCTTCTTTGTTATTCCAAACACCAATGAAGATATCCCTAGTCACCCATTTTTTAGCCAAGACAATCTGAAAGAAGTTTATTCAAAACAACACAACACCTTCGAAAAACACCAATAAATCGGGGAAAGGGTAGTTTTCTAACAAATATTCAAAAGATCTAAAAGTGGATCACGTGATTATAAAAAGATCCCACTAAGAGTTTTAGTAAAACCTTAGGCAAAAGCTAGGGTAAATAAAAAAACTTAAACTAGAATGGTTACAAAACCTTTCCTTTTCCAAAAAAGAATGGAAATCATATCTCAGGTTTGAAATATAAGATATGTTGGAAATAGGATTATGGAGAATATGGAGAAAGTTGGGGGTGAGAAACACATCATTTGAGCCTTATATCCTTTTCTTTCTTGTGAACCCCTAACCAGACCACGTTACAAGCCCAAAAAGTCCTTGTTGAGACTCGAATTGTTTGAGATATGCACCAAGGGTACCAAATAACTGACTCCAAAACAAATTCAAAGTAATTTTTCTTAAAAACAAATCTATGCAAGACGTGATCAATACACAAATTCTCTTAAATGAAATGAATAAATCCCGTTAGATCGAAAACCCGAAAGGGCGATCTAAGCAAAACTTAGGGACAAAAGAAAAAGAAAAATGGAAGGTCTCTTAAGAACATAAAGCAATAAAATAAGTCAATATTGGGGCAAACTTGTGGGAGACCAAAAATTTAAGTCAATATTGGGGCAATTTTTTGGATGATCAATGATTGTATAAGTGGTAATATAACATGTTTCGTTATTTAAAACCTATTCCCATCACTTCACCCATAACTCAAAAGATCAAATACGGTCATATTTCTTCAATCGTAGAGGAGTTAAAAAAAATTATTTGAATGATTTGTTTTCATTAAAATTGTACTATCTTAAGAATATTAAGCATGACGACTTGAGTAATATTCGAAAAGAGAAAACATTTTACATCTGAAAGACAAAGCTAATTGTCATCTTCCAGAAAAAACAAACAAAATCGTTCCTGCAATCAACCATCTACAACCAAATGTTAAGGATGCGACAGAGCAATACAGATGAATACCAATTACAACTCAATATGATATGAAAACAATCATAGAATTACCAAACATGAGCATTTCGTAGCATGCATCAATAATAGTTATTTGCATTCATACAAAAATGAAACAAAAAAAACATGTCATTCACTATTTTCATCCCAAATTCCGGCAGTACACCGACTTGCGTCTTTGGGTTCACCATTTTCCTTCCGAGTTCCGGCAGTACATCGACCTGCGTTCTTGGTCTTATTTCCCAGTGTCATCCAAATTTCGGCAGCACACAGACCTGCGTCTTTGATTTCACTCTTTTCATCCCAAATTCCGGCAATACACCGACCTGCGTCTTTGGGTTCACCCTTTTCATTCCAAGTTCCGGAAGTACACTGACCTGCGTTCTTGGTCTTATTTCCTAGTGTCATCCAAATTCTGGCAGCAAACCGACCTGCGTCTTTGGTTTCACTCTTCTCATCCCAAGTTCCGGCAGTACACCGATCTGCGTTCTTGGTCTTATTTCCTAGTGTAATCCAAATTCTGGCAGCACACCAACCTGCGTCTTTAATTTCACTACTTTCACTCCAAATTTCGGCAGTACACCAACCTGCGTCTTTGGTTTGCATCCATAAAACTCAGACCATCTTGAAGATAGTTCAACTCACAGAAGAAAGTTTGATATTTTCGAGCACTGAGATTTAACAAGTTGGGTTTCTTCTGAGCCTCAACAAAATTAACATTCATTTTTTTACTAGTCACTTATCATGGTATCTCTCAAACATCAGTTTGCTTGCTATCAGATAATCAACCAGAGGGGCAGCTGTGAATACCCATTTTTGCCCGGCCCATAAAAAAACCCAACTTATTTTAAAAGTAATTACTTTCTCAAAATAATAATTTATTTATTTATTTATGAATTTTTGGGTTTATTATGAATGTAAATGAGATATTTCAAATATCCTAAAATGATAAAAATATTATATTTATTTATTTATTTTTCGAGTTTATATTACAAAAGAAATAAAAGATAATTAAAAATAATTTTTTATTAATTTTTATAATTAAAATCGAATTTATAAAAATAAATAAAATAAATGAGATTTTAAATTCCAAATAAACAA
>NC_032023.1:5090916-5109091 GCF_001865875.1 Lupinus angustifolius | reverse complement strand
TATATATATACACCAAGTCAAATCTAACTTAATGGTGCCTACTATTATGGGATATGGGGTTAGTAGATAGGGAGTTGTTAGCATTTTGTTAGGATTAGATTATGTTAAAATTCATCTATAAATAGAGTTAAGTAGGTTAGTCTTCTTTTTTTGTGGCTAAAAAATAAATCTGCATACAGTGAAAAGAGAGAAAAAAGAGAGAGAAAGGCTCTGCAAAAAAATAACACTACATAGAGAGGTGGGATTCAGTGCACACGAGTGCATTATAGCAGTCATGTTTCCCCTTTTCTGGGCAGTCGAAGTGTGTCGTGTGGCAGTGTGGTCAACAGGCCCAAGTCCAACCAATCCCTGTTCGACACGTCAGTGATTCTAAGGTTTCCAGCGTAAACGTGACCGCATAGAATCCAGACTCCCTGTCCAGCGTTTTGATCACCTGTGGTCGCGACCATCGTAAACTCAATGAATCCCCTTTGTGCTCCAATCCGCACGTGACAGGTAAGCTAGTCTACGGTATCCGCGTGGATCCCTTCACGCCACACAACCTCCCATTCCAGTGTAGTCCAGCACACGGTAAAGCCCATGTTCTCACCCTCTCAGCCCCTTCACGGACTCACATGTGGCTTCCTTTAGACTTCGGCAAATCTCAACCAATCATTAAGCGACACGCAAACAACACTATTACTCCTTAGCTACACTAGATTATATCTAAATCAGGTTTTCTTTATTTTTTTTATTTCTTTCGTATTATGTTTATATTAATGTTTATTATTAAAACTATAACCTTTTAATAAATAAAAATGTCATATTTATTATTATATTCCAGAAGTTGTTTATAAAAAATAAAATAAAAATAATTTTTTTTATTTATTATTGTGTTGTTAATATTAACAAAAATTTAATAAAATTCCTTTTGTTAGATAATTTTTAAATATTGTTTTATGACTTATTTTTAGCAGCTAATGAATTTTTATGTTTTTTTTATTTTTTTGCTATAATTAAATAAAAAATTGTTATTTACACAAATTCAAAATATGGTTCAATTTAAAATTATTATTAATAAGAATGTTATAATTTGAAATAATTTCACATAACATTATTTGCAACAAAAATTTAACTTTTGGGATTAATCAAAGGGTAGAGGCAGGTCGTGTCTACACTTCTTGTCCTTATATCATCCTTGAACGGTCACGTTACGACGCTTCTTTTCATTCGATTAATCCCTAAACTAATAACAAAAAACTAAAAAATTATATTAATTCTTAAATTAATAATAAAATGTCCACAAAAAATATTATAATTATTTTCAAACCTTTTTAAAATGGGATGCGGTGCGGACATTAGTTTATGTTGCTTCACTCTTTTTAAAGAGTTAATTATTTTACCAACAAACCATTTTAAAATTAGAACAACGTACATCTTGATTTCCTAAAATGTATAGGAATACGTAGGAGCAAGTAATATTGTCAGACTTAAAAATAAAAATAAATAAATATTTTTTTGTACACAAATTTAAATTTAAATAATTCTAGAGTATTTAAATCATACAATTGGCAAGGGTACCGTTTAATTACGGGCGGACGAGGTGCTAATACCTTCCTCGATCCGTAATCGACTCCCGAACCTGGATATCACAATCCAAAAGCCCAATGTGATTGGGCTTTAAAGATTTTTCTACATTTTTAACCATTAAATGTAGTGGCGACTCTAAGATGTCGCGTAACCGAAAATCGGGGCGCGACAATGTTTTACTTGTTCAAATATATGTTGATGATATTATCTTCGAATCTACTAATGACATCCTTTGTAAGGAATTTTCTGAGTTGATGTAGGGCGAGTTTGAGATGTCAATGATGGGTGAGCTGACTTTCTTCCTTGGGCTTCAAATTAAACAAATGGAAAGTGACATCTTCATTCATCAATCGAAGTACTGCAAAAAATTACTAAAGAAGTTTGATATGGAGCAATGTAAGGATGCATCCACACCTATGGCGTCTGCATGTTATCTTGATAAAGATGAAAAGGGAAAAGCTATTGAGGTAACTAAATATCGAGGGATTATCGGCTCTTTATTATATTTAACTGCTAGCCTCCTCGATATCATGTTTAGCATTTGTATGTGTGCTAGATTTCAAGCTTTGACAAAAGACTCACATTATATTGTTGTAAAACGTGTCATGAGGTATTTAACAGTAACAATAAATATGGGATTATGGTATCCTAGGGATGCCTCCTTATCCTTGGTAGGTTACTCTGATTCTGACTTTGCTGAGTGCAAGTTGGATCGAAAGAGCACTAGTGGGACTTGTCACCTATTAGGAAGTTCCTTAGTGTCATGGCATAGTAAAAAGCAAGCATGTGTTGCTTTGTCCACCGCTGAAGCGGAATACAATGTCGTTGGCATGTGTTGCGCTCAAATCCTTTGGATGAAGCATCAACTTAAGGACTTTGGGCTCATATTAGAAAATATCCCTATTAAGTGTGGTAACACAAGTGCCATTAACCTTTCCAAGAATCCCATCTTGCATTCAAGAACCAAGCATATTGAAATAAGACATCATTTTTTACGTGATCATGTTCAAAAAGGTGATTGTGTGTTAGAATTTTTTGAAATATTTAAGCAATTAGTGGATATTTTCACCAAACTCCACTCACGAGATACTTTCTATGTTCTTCGAAGAGAACTAGGAATCCTTGATGAAAAATATCTTGATTGAGCTGATGTTATTATCTTGCATGATTTATTTGCCTTGTATGCTTCAAAATAAAAACATGTTTAATGCTAAATATTCCTTGTATGATCCAAGATTTTGTGTATAAAAGCTTTATATAAATATGTGATTGTTCAAAACAAAAAAATTTAAGAAGTTTCAAATCCCTGCATGCTTTTAAAAACATCCAAAATGTTGCATCTGATGCATTTAATCGATTAAGGTCATAAGTTAATCGATTACCTGAGTGAACTTTTTAAAACCTAGTATTTTTAACTCAAGTTAATCGATTAAGCCAAGTTTTTAATCGATTAACGACACCAGTATAATAGAAACAAAAGTGTTTCTGGGCATTTTTCAAAACTTCCATCATCCTTTTTTCTCTCAAATTTCAGAGGAACAAGTTCAACATCATCCCTAAACTCCAACCTAGCCCAAACCAAATAACCCCATTCCATTTTCACTCCATAAACTGGCTTCTCCATCTCCAATCTCCAAGGAATTTCGGTTTTCCCCAAATTCAAAACCCTACCTTAGGTTTCCCTAAATCCCTCCATTAAACCTTCATCACAATTTGGTTTCAACAACAATGGAGAGAGGTCGTGCTAAAAGAGTCAAGACAACCGCTCAACGTCCACCACGTGTTCCAAAAGTCGTGCCATCTCAACAGGCAAGGCAGGACGTGGGGACCCGTATTATTCGCTGATTCTGCAAGAAACCCGATTGCTCAAATTTCAGGAGAGGAAACCCACATACATAAGGTTTACAAATGTGACTTGGTTAGCATAACAGAACTTCGATTTTCCGCAGGGTTTGTAAGCACAAGGGGATGTCCCCTTCTTGGAATTGAAAGGTAATATCTACCCTGCTCTAGTTAGGGAGTATTATGTTAACTTTAGATACAAGGATGGAAAGTATTGGTCAATGATTGCTGGAAAATTGTATGAGCTAAATGAGGACATTTTTATGAACGTGGGTGGTTTATCGTGTAATGGTGCTAGCTTAGGAGACTGTGGTTTGGCAAACAACAACACTTTTGATGCTGCTGAAATGTATAAATCATGTTTGCATAGACCTCAGTTGTATGCTCAAGGTGAATTCACCAAAGTTGGGTCGCTGTCCGTAGAAAATAGGCTCCTACATTATCTGATTGCCTACATTCTGATTCAGAGGAACACAAATCATGCACAACCTACCGTGAATGATTCGAGGTTCATGTTTGCTGTAAAGGAGAATATAATGATCAACTGGCCTGAAGAGATTCTGAAGGTCATGTACAGTGTCTCCACTTCACAATCAAGGTTGCTTCCTTATAGTATCTTCATTTCGCGAATTATTGATCAACTGCATATTGATGTCTCGGATACTATAGTTTTGGAATATTCTGACAAGGACTATTTGATTGCTGAGAGTTTGATTCATAAGATGGGCATATATAAGTACGGCAACTCATGACAATATCAAGAGGACTTTAACACTGTGAATCTTGACCCCTCTGGTAAGGATGATCAAGATGATGCTCAAGAGCCATATGCTACTACTCAGGGGGAGTCTTGTGATCATGCATCACAAGAACCAGTTTTTGGACAAGCTTACCTAGATGCTATGGAACAACGTCTCAACAACAGGATGGATCTTCACTTCCAGTCTTTGAAGGACTCATATCATACGGATATGGAGAATTTTGAGGAGTGTCAGAATGCTTATATTGATAACCATTATCAATCCTTGAGGAACTTCGTTCAGATAAGTGTTGATTCACAAAACAAGAGGTTGTGTGCAGAGTTCAACAAGATGAGTACCCTCATAAAGGGTGGTGGTAGCTCGACGATTCCTAACAACGAAATTGCTCCATCTCATCCCTAGTTAGGAGGCCTTAGAGCTTTAGGTTTATCTTTCCTAGTTTATGGACCTTGTTGTTCCTTGTTACCATCTTGAGAACTTATCTTTTATTTCATGCTTTTGCATTTATATGGATTGTAATAACTCCTATCTTCTGCTGATTTTCTGCTTTCAAATTTGAAACAATGCTTTAATGATTTCAAATTATCTTTCTCATGCTTGAATGGTAATTATGTTGCGAATAATATACTCTTATGTTTAATGGATCTTGATCATGTCTGGTGTAAGTATCAATATTGAATACTTATGCATGCTGCTAACTGCTCAAGTATATCAATACTTAATCATTCCATGCTTAAATTGAGTAAACATAGCCTTTCATGCCACTAAATCAGTTATGTTGTTGTTTGTTGTCCATTTAATTGATTAAGTCCTGCTGTTAATCAATTAAATGTTGTATAAATGTGCATTTGTTCAAGCTTCTTACAGTTGGTTGATTGATTAATCGCCCAAAATTAATTGATTAATTACAGTCTGTCATAACTCTAATAACTCTTCTGACTTTTGACTAGAATTGAATACTTGTATCTTTTTGATAATGTCAAAAGGGGGAGAAAGGTTGCTTGTTGTGTTAAATGTATTTGCAGGTTGTAATAGCTTTTGCAGGTTGTTGTATAATATCTTTCGTAATATAATTGCTTGCCTAAGGGGGAGCAAAGGCACTTCAAATTTGAATAACAACCATTAACACCATTATGCAAACTCATCGTCAGGCTAATTCATCAAACAATTCAACATATTTTGATGTGGTATTTGTCATCATCAAAAAAGGGGAGATTGAAAGTGCAAAGTGTCAAGGATAGCACTAGTAATGATTTGCCTATGTTTTTATGAAGACAAGGTTTTATTAAAGCTTGAAGATGGCTCAACAATCAACATGCCTAGAGCTCATTGGTCATATCTAGACAAGGATATATAAATAGAGTCAATATTCTAAGTAGTCTCGGATGTGTGCCTTAGTAAGTGAGTATAGGTAACATGAACATAGGTGCAAGTCTCTCAAGCCATTATAATTGTCATATCACATCCATGAAACATATCATCTAGTTTAATTGTATGTTCATGCATTTAATCATACATGTTATATGTGCATATTAGGCATAATATAATTGCTAAAACATGTATAGAAGTTAAACATAACATATGAGAAGTTTACCTTTTGAACCACGTATTGAATATCTTGGTTAATCGATTAACGTGGTGACTTAATCGATTAACTCAACTGTTTTTCTATTATATCAGTGTTTCTGTTACAACTGGTTTCTATTTTAATATTGTTGCACTGGTTAATCGATTAACATGTTACCTTAATCGATTAACAAGTCTGTTTTGTGTTATAACTATTTTCTGTTTTAACTAATTAACTAATTGCAACGGTTTGAACTGTCAAAACTGCCTTGTACAAGTTAAGGCAATTTCCAGAAAAGTGCAGCATTGCATTCCATTGTATAGGATTGACTTAGAGAGCATATTTCGTGTTTTATATTCTGTTTTGCATAGAGAATTGCATGTGTGAGGAAGAGAGATTAACATGCCATATTGAATGTTCATTCTTTGATTTGCATATTGTTTTTCATATGCTTAGTCTCATCCCTATCTTGCTCACATGTTCATGCATTATTAGTAAAGATTCTTAGAGAGATATCTTGTGATTACTGTTTTTGATTAACTCACATGTATGTAATGGCTTGAATGAATTGTGAGTGAGTTTGTCTTAAGGTCTTTCATTGTTATATTTCAAACATTATTGTGCTTATAATACCTTGCTTTTGTAATCTGTTTTTGTGTGTATGGGATTGATCTCTTGGTGTCTTACCACCATAGAGATAAGGATTCTTCACCAAGACTGGGAGGTCTTGATTTGAGGACAAGAATCTTGGTTGGGGCTGGTTCACAAGAAAGGTTTTCTCATGCGATAGGTAGAATCAAACCAAGGGTTAGGTGTTCTAGATTTCAAGAAAGAAGTGTCCTATGTTTTGTAAATTGAATTGGTGTATGTGATTATACTTGTATTCAATATAATGAAGAAGAAAATCTCCCAAGATCAGAAGGGGAGACCTGTATGTAGTTTGTAGTGGACCGCAAACGAACCAGGATAAAAATTCATCTTTGCACGATGTTCTCTCTTAATCTTCTATACATTTCTTGCTGTTTTAATGCGAGTTAGAAGCTAATATTTTGCATGCTTATCTACCATGTACTTGTTAATATTGCCTAAAAATATCTGCTTTATCTCTGCTTATTTGGTTATAAATAACTGTGAAATTTGTTACTCTCATCATTCAGTTATGTTTGTGCGTTAATCGATTAAGACCTGTTGTTAATCAATTAACTGAGTTGTTTCCAGAACTGGGTTTTGGTGCGAGAAGCGATGATTGATAACCGCTACACCTATTCAACCCCCCTTCTAGGTGTTCCTATGCCACTGATACCTAACAATTAGATCCAGCTCGGGAGCATTACAACAAGTTGTTGCACATAATGGAAGAATCATTATATTGTGTCTTTTTTGTATGAACCAGATCCAAGGGGTGACATCACTTGGCTTAAGGCTCATTCGACCAGATTAAAAGAACAAATTGAATTGTGCAAGAAAATGTCAATAGATTTAACACCAAATAAAGAAATCACTTGATGAAATGAAGAACAAGAAAAGAAAAGTAGAAGAGGAAAATGGGAAAAGTAACCTTTCTTATGAAAGTAATGATTTATTGCACACTCAACCAATTTGAAGCACCTTTTACATCTACATCTCAACAAGGAAAATGTCACATAGCCTCTTACTTTATGCTTAGAGCAACTCCTGATGATGCTCAACCCAATTTAAAAACTTTAATGCAAGCTAATGAAGTGATTGAGAAATGTGACATGTACATGGCCATCTCCAAATAGGTCATCGATATTACTATGTCATTTAATGAAGTAACTCACATACTATCAACCTATAGTGACATCATTTGTAGCATGGGTCAAAGTTATAAAGCTCCAAACTTTTATCATGTTCGTGGTTATTTATTAAACAAGTGGGTTGAAAATATGATTTTTTTTGTTAATAATTATCGATCTATTTGGAAAAAATAGGATGCACTCTTATGGAAAATGGTTGGATTGGTCATTGTATACTAACTCTTATTAATTTTCTCGCCTATTGTCCTAAAAGAACAATTTTCACAAAATTTATTGATGTTTCTCATGCTTTGAAAACTGCAGATTTTTTGTTTAAGTTTTTCAAGGAGGAAGTGCTATTTGGTGGTCCTGAGAATATTGTTCATTTTGTTATATACAATGTTGCTAATAATGTTGTTATTGGTAGGCTATTGGAAAAATAATTCTCTTACCTTTTTTTGGTCTCTAGGTGCGAGTCATTGTATCTATTTCATCTTGCAAGACATTGGAAAGTTACTTGCAAGACATTGGAAAGTTACCAGAAGTAAATGAGACAATATCACATGCTACATACTTTACAAACTACTTATATAATCATTGTCAACTATTGTATCTAATGAGACAATACACTTATGAAAAAAAATACTTTGTCCATCTCCAACGAGCTTTGTGACTAATTTCATTGTATTACAAAGTATCTTCGCACAGAAGATACACTAAGAGCTCTTTTAACACCTAAAAATTGATAAGCTCGTCTTATTCCAAAGATGCTAAGGCAAAAAAAAAATGTGTGGAACGAGCATTGAATTCAAACTTTTGGAAATACTATGTTGATATTGTCAAACTTACCAAGCCACTTGTTCATGTGCTATATATTGTTAATAGTGAGGATAAGTTTGAGATAGTTTTCTTTATCAAGCAATATTTAAAGCTGGACATCATATGGAGAGGAGGTTTCAAAGAAACAAGACTAAAGTAAAGCCTTATTTGTACATTATGGGTAGTTGGTGGGACTTGAAATTAAAAAGAAAAGTCCATACTACTAGTTAGCGGTTAAATCCAAAGTGCTTCTTCAATGTTGAAGAATTTGAAGAAAAAAACAAGTTCATAACATCTCGACTTTTGGATGAATTTGAGAAGCATGCTCATGGAGATCCAGATTTCCTAAATAAGCTAACAAGTGAGATGAGAATATATAAAGATGTTAAATTAGATTTTGGAAGACCGAGTGCTATACGTAACCAAAGTAATCTTTATTATGGTTAACTAAATTAGAATTTCATGCATTATCGTAAATCAATGGTTGGAAACTTATGGATGTGCCAAATTTGTAAAGATTGACATATTGTGCTCTAAGTCAAACATGTAGTGCTTTTGACTGTGAGCAAAATTGGGGTGTGTGTTTGAACATATTCATATGTATAACGTTCCACTAGATCTCTAGGATAACCATAAGGTTAAGGGTTTGATTTTTGAGAGTCACAATTGTTGGAAGAGACAACCACGTATCCTGAAAAAAAGATTAATTCTTTCCCCAAATGATGAGGAGGGAAGCACATCTCCTGTCCCATAAATAATGTCACTCTATGTGTCACATGTAGTAATTGATTGAAAAAAATGTATTTAAATTAAAATTTTAATAACTAATTATTTTTCTGACTAATGACAAAGCAATAGTACATGAAGTAGTACACTTTTAGGACAGAAGATGTTCACCCGATGAGAAATACTCTTAGTAATACAAAAAATAAGTTGGAGGATCAAAAACTTAATAATATTGTCTTGAGTAAATTACACTAACACCCCTGAGTTTTAGTGAAATTACACAAATCACCCCTCACTTTTTTACACCTACACAAAACCCTCTGTTTTTTATATTTTCATTACACCAACCACCCCTGCATGAGAAATAAGTGTAATCTTTTAAACAAAAAATATGATAAATGCAATTAAGTTCCAAAACAAGACATATTGTAGAGACAAGTCCAAATAATATATAAGTCAATACCTCTTTATTATTTTTAGTTCGTTATGATAAAGTATAAAAGCGATTTAAACAATATTTCTTTAGAACTGTTGATGTATTTTGTACCAAAAAATAACGAAAATACATTGATTTGTATATTATTTGGACTTGTCTCAACAATATATCATGTTTTGTTTAACTTAATTGCATTTATCATATTTTTTGTTTAAAAGATTACACATATTTCTCATACATGGATGGATAGTGTAATGAAAGTATAAAAACTATGGGATTTGTGAAAGTGTAAAAAAGTGAGGGATGGTTTATGTAATTTCACTAAAACTCAGGGGTGTCGGTGTAATTTACTCTATTGTCTTTGTTTATAACTTAAGATTATAATAAATGTATTTTCATTTTATTCAAAATATGAACTGAATTATTTTTTATATATATTCATGCACGTATATAATCAAAATATGACTTTAAATCTTATGCCTACATCATACCCCGATCAAGAATATATAGAAGGAAAAAAGAAGGGAATCATACAAACTAATAATTGATAATAAATAAAAATAATGTTACCAAAAAATTTCTCTTTTCATATTTATTTCATGATATATCGATATAAACCAACATTTACCGTAGTAATAAATAATAATACGACTCCCAAGCATTCCCCAGTTTACTAAATGAGATTAAGATTGTGGTGACATGACACAACACACAAGGTTCTCTTTTGTTCATCCATTCACATAAAGATAACATCATCCCCAATTCTCAAACCCTCTCTTCTCTCTTCAACACTTCATCAAATGGCAATTTCTTCAGCTTCTTCTAAACTCATTTACTCACTTTCCCCTTCTTCCCCTTCTTACCCCTCCAATTCCCCCTCCTCTTTCCTCACCACCAACCCCAAACTAACCCCTCTCTCCTCCTCCCTCAAACCCTCCACAATCCTCCACCTCTCCCCCTCCACCGCCACCACCCGCCACCGCTCCTTCACAATCCGCGCCGCCAGGGGCAAATTCGAGCGCAAGAAACCCCACGTCAATATCGGTACCATAGGCCACGTTGACCACGGCAAGACCACGCTCACTGCTGCCCTCACCATGGCCCTGGCTGCCAATGGCAACAGCACGCCGAAGAAGTACGACGAGATAGATGCTGCCCCTGAGGAGCGTGCACGTGGCATTACAATTAACACGGCGACGGTGGAGTATGAGACTGAGAATCGGCATTATGCCCATGTGGATTGCCCTGGGCATGCTGATTATGTGAAGAATATGATTACTGGTGCTGCGCAGATGGACGGCGCGATACTCGTTGTTTCAGGTGCTGATGGGCCAATGCCACAGACTAAAGAGCATATCCTTCTTGCTAAGCAAGTTGGAGTTCCTAATATGGTGGTGTTCCTTAATAAGCAGGACCAGGTTGATGATGAGGAGCTTCTCGAGTTAGTTGAACTTGAGGTATATATATATATATATATATATATTGGTGTTTTATGTAATTAGTTGAGTTAGAATTGGTCATTATTATACAATTGGAGAGAGATTCTTATAAATCAATTGAGTTGCTTACTTATGCAATTGAAATTAAGGGAAATCTATTGAGCTATTGATAATTGAAATCTCTTGAACTGCATTATTGCTCCTTTACACAATTAATAATAGGATTAACTTAGTAAAAAACATTAGATTTCTGGTGCTGTTTCTGATAGAAGTATATCTGTAATTTTAATTGCTCATTAATGAACACATAATATGTGTACTGCTAGGCGTTGTATTTTTATTCGAAAACATTGTAAGTATGTGAAGAAATATATCTTGTTTTGTTCTTTAAGATATCATTAAGAAAGGCCGGCCCAGTGCAAGAGACTCTTACTTAATGGGGTCTGGGGAGGGTTCACGTACGCAGCGTTACCCCGCAAGCAGAGAGGCTTAAAAATATGGTTAAAGTGGGAAATAGTTATGACCTGCAAGCATGTGTAATGCTAATGTAGGAGAAAGAGAAAAGATAAATTTCTTGTTCTAAGAGCATGAGAGAATTTTTCATAATTGAGTTGCATTAGTTTGCTTAATCACTAGTTAGTTACTAACTGGTTAGTTATTGTGTTCTGTAGGTTCGTGACCTTCTCTCCTCTTATGAGTTCCCTGGTGATGATATTCCCATTGTTTCTGGTTCAGCTCTCTTGGCTTTGGAAGCTTTGATGGCGAATCCTGCAATCAAGCGTGGAGATAATCAATGGGTGGACAAGATTTATGAGCTAATGGATAATGTGGATAGCTACATACCTATTCCTGTGCGCCAAACCGATCTTCCGTTTTTGCTTGCTATTGAAGATGTGTTTTCCATCACTGGTCGTGGGACTGTGGCCACAGGTCGTGTTGAGAGGGGTACCATTAAGGTAGGAGACACTGTAGATCTTGTTGGTTTGAGGGAAACCAGGAGTACTACTGTGACCGGTGTGGAAATGTTCCAAAAGATTCTGGATGATGCCATGGCTGGGGATAATGTCGGGTTGTTGCTCAGGGGTATTCAGAAGATTGATATTCAGAGAGGGATGGTTTTGGCTAAGCCTGGTACTATTACACCGCATACTAAGTTTTCTGCCATTGTCTATGTTTTGAAGAAGGAAGAAGGAGGGAGGCACTCCCCTTTCTTTGCAGGTTACAGGCCGCAATTCTACATGAGGACCACCGATGTCACCGGAAGAGTTGCTTCCATTATGAATGACAAGGATGAGGAGTCGAAGATGGTTATGCCCGGAGACCGGGTCAAGATGGTGGTTGAACTTATAATGCCTGTGGCTTGTGAACAGGGAATGAGGTTCGCTATTAGAGAAGGAGGGAAGACTGTTGGAGCTGGCGTTATTCAATCTATCCTTGAGTGATTTGTATGAATGTGTGCTCTTGCATCCAACTACATGAAACTCTTACATGTGAAGAAGCTCGCCATCATTGTTCATGCAATTTTTTTCTTCATTTTTCACAACTGCCATATGCAATTTCTTATATTTTGTAGGGTTTGGAACTGATTCTTAATCAAGTTAGATAATATTTTTCCAAATGCTTAGTTATTGCTTCTTTTTTTACTATTGCATCTATTGAGTGATTGAGCTGTATTCCTAAACTTCCATGAAAGAATGATATATATATGGATGGATGAGCAATTTCTCTCTTTAGTAGAGTTACTGTTTCTTATAATCTGCAATCATGCTGACTATTAAAACACAATTCATGGTAAGAAGTAATGGTGTTGCAATTTCTTGTGTCATATTTGTCCACGCCTCTTCCTTTCATGTAGTAGAAATCTCAGCTGCATCTTTATACCAAATGTATGGATTTTTATTCAAAATAAGTATGTGAATCAAATAACTTATTGATGGATAATGTATTATTATCTTAATATTATTTATATTTAATTGTTAGACTCTGAAATTGCAATACTTATGGTCACCCACATAATTATCTCACTACATATTGTTATATTGTCTTGTTGGTCACGTTCATTAGTTTAGATGAGTCTAGCTCCACTAAACAATGGTTTTAAATAGAGCATGGGAAGCTAGAACACAATACACAAAAAATCATAATTCACTTTCTATAAAGACGAAGTTGTAACTGTTTTTTATTTTTTCCATTTGTTTGTGGAAACTGAGATATAATCTTGTAGCTCTTTACTTCACGGAAATTCTTTTTCCATTGCGTTTATTATCCGCATGATTTCTCAACAATGTATCAGAGTGTACCTTGTGAAAACTTGTTTTGAGTTTTATGGTTTTATTTTTAAAATTTAATTATTTGATAATTCTAATGGTATATTAAAATTGAACCATCTATAGTGACAACAATGAGGATAATTCCATTTTCAGCATGTTATGTGATAACATGATTTGGTTTATATTTATTTAACATGACGTGTTTATACTGTTTAAAACATGATTCACTTTATATATAAAAATATATAATTGAATATAATGCTATTATGTGTTTATACTTTATAACATGATATAATTGTTTTATGTTTTAACTTTGAAGTATGAGAATTCATATGAATATGTAAATGTTGATGATAATTGCTTTTTGTTTTAAAAGCATGATAATTATAGAATTTGTATATGTTTTATGATAAGAGATTCATTTATACTAAAGTTAAATTACACTAGTTACATTCAATCACATTCATTGATTTTTTTAAATCTAACAGATCAAATGAGTGAGTGAAATAAATGATGAGAGAAAAAAAATGAATCTTAGATGACTTATAAGTTTTGCCCATTTAGTTTGTTGGATTTTAAAAAAAAAATCAATGGATGAGATTGAATATAACTATTATAATTTAACTTTGGTGTAAACGAATCCCTCTTATCTTTTATACTTTTAGAATATTTGATTCATATGGTGATAAAATTAATTTCAAGTGGCATTATTTTTGCTGCTATCAGCATCAAATGTTTAAGTTGTTGTTTGAACTCTTCATGTTTTGGGTACAAATTAGGATTGAAGATTTGAAGTATAGTTGTCATTTGTGTGTGAATAATTTGTGTAATTAAAGATGAGAATGGATGTGGTCTGAATTTGAAAATTATAATAAGGATAAGATTTGATGTGATCCCATCTGAAAATTTTAATTTGGATAAAAGATTGAACTTGATCCAATGGAAAAAAAAATTGAATTTAGATAAAGATATGATAACTATAATGACTGTGATTTATTCAATTAGATATTCAAATTTAAGATTTGAGTAAGAAATATTGTAGCTATAATGATTGTGATTTAATTCCTATTTAAAAATTTCTACGTAAGGAAATATTTTATATTTAAGTAGTTAACTATGAATTACCTTTCTTTCAAATCTTTTTCAAATATTAAATCTTATTCAAAATTTTAATTCTTAAATCTTATTCAAATTTCATGATTGAGTTGCATGGTGTGGTTTTCTGTCCATTCATTTACTTTTATATTAGCGATGACCATATAATTTTATATTATAATTAAAATGACATGTCTTATCTTTTACTTAATCCTCTCATCTCTCCCCATCTTATGTAAAACAAAGTTTCTTGTATCTATAATTATGTGAAATTTTAAGACATGGATCACGAGACTTTTGAGAAGATCTTCGAGATTCCTTGAAGATTCTAAAAGTAAATAATTTTGGGTTACAATATTTATATTATTCTTAGGCGATAATAAATATGTCAAAACTTATTTATGTATATGATACATGTTTACACGTTAAATAAATTTCAAGACCCTCAAGATATATAAATTAATTGTTATATCTTCCAATGAACAAAACTTATAAAGATCTACCAAAGGAGAGTAATATTGTTAATATTAATAAGGCGCAACAGGGATAAATGTAATATTAAATAGTTGTTCAATTAGGATGGACTTAACCAGGTAAGACCTAGAGACAATAAATTGAGCTTAATTCATAAGATGAATTAGAATAAGTTTTACTGACCCAATTATCCAAAAATTGCATGTGATAAAATTGGAAATTAGTATCCAAAGCGATCAATCAAAGTTGACTTAAGAATATGATAAATATAAATCTTGATCAACTATATATGTAAATATAAGAGTTGATTCAAGAGGGTTAATTGTATGAATCAAATAGTGTGATGATATTTAATTAAATACCTAATTAAATATTTTCTATTATGTTACTTACACACATATTTTACTACTGATAGATAATCATGATAACAAACTCAACAAGTAGCCTATTACTGTGATCTATCCTGGGAAGGAAAGTTTCTTACGAACAAACTTCCTTTACTTGTATAAAAACTTGATGATTATCCTCAAGTAAGAGAAAAGCAGCATATAGTAGATGAGCCACATTGTCAACCCTAACTCATGTTGCCTTAAGATTGGACAAAAAATCATATAAGAAGCATTAGGAGGATGCTCTAGATGTTACTTGTCTAGTGATGGCTTCTGAGCTTCAAAAACAACCTGGAAGCATATGATTAGGGGTGGCAATTGGATGAGTTTTTGTATAGATTTAGATTTGGATCTTAATGGATGTATGGAAAACTATCCGTCAATCCATATAAATTCATTATATCACATTTTTAAATTATTTAATTCATTCATTCTATCTATGTATCTATTTTAATGAATTGGATGACTATTCAACCCATTTTTTTAATAATTTGAACAAAACATTTTTAATAAAGTATTATTTGAAGAAAAAAATTCTTTTAAAAATTATTATTCAAAAAAATGTTTTTTTAAAAATACTTTTAATAAGTGATTTAAAAAAAACACTTTTATAAAGTGATTTTTTTAAAATAAACACTTTTAAAAAAATATTTTTTTAACAAACACTTTTAAAAAGTATTTTTTTAATAAGCAAATTTAAAAAGGTGAGTTTGTGAAAATTTTTGATAAGCACTCTTGGCAAGACCCTCTTGCAAGATAATTGGGACTTCCACAAGTTGTAAGCAACAATCCATCTTCCTGAAATATTTCATTTTGTTATTACATTATCACATTAGTCAATAACCAAAATGATATATTTATATTTTGCATTAAGGTGTGTGGTTCTAAGAAAATGTTTTCTTACCCTAATATGTTGGGGTAAAGCACTAAGGCCAAAATCGTTTATATTTTTTTGATAAACACTTTTAAAATCACAATTACAATTTTCAACTTTTGTAATATGTATGAGATTGTGCTTTTAGAAATGTGAGAGATTTTTTATATTAATATTGAATTAATTGGAAAAAAATTGTTTTTATTTTTTGGATGGATTGAGTATCCATCCAAATGGATATATCCATAGATATCCATTGGATTATATCCATTTAAATCCATTAGTTCTAATGGATGAATTTGGATGGATTTAATTTGGATGAATTCTGGATTATAGATAATTTTGTCACCCCCTATATATGATATGATCATCCACTTAAAAAAGTTCTATCAAAGACAAGCTAGGCATGAAAGGTTTGAGGTATACAAACAACTTTATCAATGTCTAATGTTAGAAGGAAGTCTTGTGAGCCCTTGTATGCTCAAGATGGTTGGGTATATTGAGAACCTAGAGAGACTTCATTTCCCATTAGGCCAAGAATTAGCCACTGATTTCCCATTAGACAATTTGTCATGAACTTTAACATGAACAAAACTGAGAAGACAATGCATGAATTTATAAGCATGTTGATAATTGTTGAGCACGACATAAATAAAGGAAATGGGGTGGCCAAGGAATAAAAATATTTCAGTTGTGAGCAGACATGACATTAGAAAAGAAACTTCCCATAGTATCGAAGGAGTGCAAGAAGGGAAAGTGAGACGTCTGTTTCATGTATTTATATTATAGAAGTCAGTTCATCTAATTTTGCATCATGAGTATTAGATATTGGATGTGCTTCTCACATTTATGTTAGTACATGATCTAAAAAGGATTAGCATTGGCTAAGGGTGAAGTGGACATATGCATTGGAAATGAACAAGAGTTGTTGCTTTAGCTATTGGATCCTATATTTTATCTTTACAATGTTATTAAATTAGACAATTGTCATTTTGTGTCGGCTATTTCTAAGTGTTAGATATTTTATTATATTCAGTTTATGTGTTGTGTTAGTAGTTTATGAGTAGTTTAGCAAGTTACCTCCACTTTAGAGGAAGTTGTGTATGTAGTTTGTGAAACTGATTGTAACCTCTTTACTTTGCCTATTTTAAGGCTGGCATCTAATGCATAATATACATCAGTTCTCAATTTACTCTTCCTAACATTGGTATCAAGAGCCAGAAAAGAAAAAAAAAACATATAAACAGTCAGTGCAGCCCGTGACAGAGAAGAAATTTTTTTCCACATTCCACCATAACCAAACCACTGCAGAAACAGAACTGCAAAATTTTTTAGAGGCATATTTTATTTCTAGTGCAGAAACATAATTGCAGATTTTTTTCTGAAACAATTTTTTTTTCCAGTAGCACAAACAGAATTACAGTAAGTTGAGACAATGGCTACTGATAATTTTGTGCAACCAGCTATTCCACGTTTTGATGGTCACTATGAGCATTGGAGCATGTTGATGGAAAATCTCTTAAGGTCCAAGGAGTATTGGCAAGTGGTTGAAGATGGTGTTGCAACACCAGAAGAAGGCAAGGAACTTACTCTTGCACAAAACAGAGAGCATGATGCAATGAAGTTGAAAGACTTGAGAGCCAAAAATTTCTTATTTCAAGCAATTGATCGCTCTATCCTGGAAACCATTCTTTGCAAAGATACTTCCAAGGATATTTGGGATTCAATGAAGATGAAATATCAAGGTTCCTCTAGAGTCAAACGTGCTCAACTTCAAGCCTTGAGAAGGGACTTTGAAACTTTGCAAATGAAGGAAAGTGAGTCAGTTACTAATTATTGTTCAAGGGTCATGGGAATTGCAAACAGCATGCGAATTCATGGAGAAAATATGGGAGACACCCTCATTGTTGAAAAAATTCTACGGTCACTCACACCAAAATTTGACTATGTGGTGTGTTCAATTGAAGAGTCCAATGACACTGATGAACTCTCCCTTGATGAACTTCAAAGTTCATTATTGGTTCATGAACAAAAGATGTACAGAAGTTCAACAACGGATGAACAAGCATTGAAGGCTTCTACCAATACCCATTTCAATAACTTCAGAGGAAGGGGTAGGGGTAGAGGTAGAGGACACGGAGGTCGAGGAAATAGAGA
>NC_032023.1:5089415-5090816 GCF_001865875.1 Lupinus angustifolius | reverse complement strand
TATTTAGATGAAAACTTTCGATCTAAAGTGAGTTTTGGTGATTGTTCTACTGTAAATGTGATGGGAAAAGGAGATATTAAAATTCAAACCAAGAATGGTTTGGTGGAAACCATCTCTAATGTATTTTATGTTCCTGACTTGAAAAGCAATTTGTTGAGTGCTGGCCAATTGCAGGAAAAAGGTTATATAATAACCATACAAAAAGATGCTTGTGAAATATATGATCCTATCAGAGGAGCCATTGCAGTTGTTGAAATGAGTTCTAACAGGTTGTTTCCATTGAAGATTCAAAGTGCACAAACATGCTTGATGAGTGAAGTGAAGGATCCCTCATGGCTTTGGCATTTTCGCTATGGCCACTTAAATTTCAATGGATTGAAGACTCTTCAGCAGAAAAACATGGTGGTAGGTCTTCCATAAATAGTTAATCTATCTCAAATTTGTGAAGGATGTGTTGTTGGAAAACAACATCGTTCATCATTCCCACAAGGAAAATCATGGAGAGCAAAGCAAGTTTTGGAGTTGATTCATTCTGATATTTGTGGGCCAATTAATCCTACATCAAATGATGGTAAACGCTACTTCATTACATTTATTGATGATTATACTCGAAAAACTTGGGTTTATTTTCTGCAGGAAAAATCTGAGGCTCTATCAGTTTTCAAACACTACAAAGCACTTGTTGAAAAAGGAAGTGAACATGCAATCAAGGTTCTCCGTAGTGATTGTGGTGGTGAATACAACTCACAAGAATTTGCATATTTTTGTGACGCACATGGAATCAAGAGGCAACTTACAGCAGCTTACACACCACAACAAAATGGCATTGCAGAAAGGAAGAATCGAACAATCTTAAATATGGTTCGAACCATTTTGAAGATGAGTGGAGTGCCAAGAAACTTTTGGCCAGAAGCTGTAAATTAGAGTATTCATTTGTTGGACAGAAGCCCCACATTTGCTGTAAAGAACATGACACCAGAAGAAGCATGGAATGGACACAAGCCAAGTGTTGAGCATTTCAGAATTTTTGGTTGCATAGCTTATGCCCATGTTCCAGATCAGAAAAGGAAGAAGCTTGATGATAAGGGTGAAAAGTGTGTTTTCCTTGGTGTTAGTGAAGTCTCCAAAGCATATAAGTTATACAATCCTCTCACTAAAAAGATTGTAACAAGTAGAGATGTCATCTTTGATGAAGAAAGATCTTGGGAGTGGAATGGACAACAAACTACTCCAAATACTTCAGAATTTGGACTTGAAGAAGAACAAGAAAATGTGCAGCAGCCTTGTACAAATAATTCACAAGTTGAACATGAAGGAGAAGAAAAAATTGCAACACCAACAAGAGCAGAAACTTCAACAGATGCATATGTTGAACCTCCTAGAAGTCGCATTCGAAAGAGG
>NC_032023.1:5055364-5089315 GCF_001865875.1 Lupinus angustifolius | reverse complement strand
GAGAATGAGGATGAGGATAGGATGAGGAGGAGGATGAGGAAGAGGTTAGGATGAGGATGAGGATGATTATAGGATGAGGATGAGGATAGGAGGAGGATGAGAATGAGGATAGGATGAAGAGGAGGATGAGGAGGAGGATGAGGATGAGGAAGAGGAAAGGATGAGGACGTGAATGAGCATGAGGATAGGAAGAAGATGAGGATAGTATAAGGATGAGGATGAGGATGAGAAAGAGGAAGAGGATGAGGATGAGGATAAGGATAGGATGAGGAAGGGTGTATATGAAAGGAGAAATCTAACTTTATTGTGCATGGTTCAATTTATGATGACTCAATTAGATCTATCTAACTTATTTTGGGACCTTTGTTAATGACAACTTTCATACTAAAGTGTGTTCTGATTCCATGGATCTAAGGTTGTTATTGTAAGACCGAGATGACAATTAAGATATGGTGAATTAGTTGTTTAAAACTATGACAGATTTTTCTGCAAAATTCAAGAGTTAATAACAGCGGAAAAGTTATGCATAAAATATCAAGTAAATTTAAAGGAGTTAAAGGAGAAGAAAGTACTCGAAGATTTTATACTGGTTTACCTTCTTGTCTACTGAAGACTACGTCTAGTACTCTTACAATATAAGAGATTTATTCACTAGATATTAAGAGTAGCAATTACAAATTCTCACCCCGAGATTTCCTTGTACCTTACTCACTCTCTAATACCTATATCACTCTTTGGAAAAACCCTTTCCAAGTGACTCTATCCCCTTTCTTTATCACACTCTTTTGAAAGAAAGTAATTCAACAAATTGTATGAAGAAAACTTTAACTACGGCAAGGATTGTCTTTACAAGATTTGAAACTATAAACTATTGCAATCCAATAACTTTTTGTATACTTTAGTACTAATGCTCAGAAGGTTTGAATAACTTGAAACAACACTTAAGGAAACTTCAGAAAATATGTTATGAAAGTTATGAACAAGTTGCAAGAAGTGTAGAGCACGTATATCAGAAAAGTTTAGATTGTATATGTGAGTTATGTGTTATGAACTATGAGTTTCAATGCCTTTAAATAAGCTTTCCAATCAGCCATAACACCTCTATGAAAAGGTAGGATTCGATTGGAATGAAACTAATTCATTTGGGGTGAAAGTTGTGCAGTTTGAATCTGAAAATTGGTGCAACAACTCTCAGTAATCGATTACCCAACCAGTTTGTCCAACCGAGTAATCGATTACTCACAGGTTGTAATCGATTACTCACAGGTTGTAATCGGTTACTCACAGGTTGTAATCGATTACCCAACTATTCTGTCCAACAAAGCAATTGTTTATCGTGTTGTGTAATCGGTTTCTCAAAAGGTGTAATCGATTACCCTAATCAATTTTTGTTGGATAATCTGTTACTTAGTTCTGGTAACCTGTTACTTAGTTCTGGTAATCTGTTACTTAGTCACAGTTAGGGTGAGCAAGACCCGACCGACCCATACACCTGTCTCAACCCGAAGATTTAAGGATAGGTCTGACCCGTCCAAATAAATAAAAATGGACAGACCCGATTAAAAGGGACAGACCCATCATAAAAAAAGGACGGGTTCAGGTCTATGTTTGAGTCACCCGACCCGTACATTATAGTTATATATGAAGAATAGTTGAATAAGAACCTATCAATATCCATTATGTTCAGCCTACATAACTCAAATACCTAAAAGCTCACACAACATATTCACACCACTTATCATATGATCTTTATTCCTTACCCTTTTTTCATTGTGTACTTTTTGTGAACTCCAATTTAAGTTTCATTTTTTACTTAATAGCTATTAATTGTATTAATTTTTGTGTGAACTTTTGAGTATTGACATGTTGTTATCATTTCAGTTCTCAGTGTTTTTTATCAGTTGCAAGAACACTTTAGCTTATGTTAACACTTGACAGTTTAAATTATTCTAAAATTTTCAATGTATTCTATAAATTTCAGTCATGTGATTGTGATAGTTTTAGTTTGAAGGATGCAATTTACGATTTGTAGTTTATATACTGATGTATATGATATGCAGGTTTTAGTTGAGTTTATATACATATTGTGATATTTTTGAATGTGCATGCTTAAATATTTGAGAAAAAAAAATCTATGTTTGCCATTTTATCTTTTTCCAACCCGGACCTATCCCGATCTTGACCTGTCTTATTTTGGACTCATCCTCACGCGCTCCATCCTAATTAGGGACGGGTTCAGGTTCAAAAATTGACCCGATCAATTTTTACGGACGGGTGAAGGACATACTTAACCCGTCCCAACACGTCCCACACTCACGCCTAGTCATAGTAACCTATTGCTTAAATCTACTAACCTGTTACACATTATTTTGAAAATTGTTTTCATTTATTCTTGTGATTATCAATTTTCTTTTTAAATACTTTTGAGCATTACTACTGATTATATATTTAGAATATTAGGATAGAAGTACCTAAAGACTTAGATTCTAATTTCTTGAAGCTTTATCTTCATTGTCTTCATAAGTATTCTTCACTTTCTTGTTTTATGTGATATTGATATCTTCATCAAAACCGTGTCAAGGTTAGGAGCATTATCTTCTTCATAGTTATAAAGACATCATATAAGATACTGACCGGGAAACAACATAGTATAACTTTTATGAAGATTTGGGGCTATGAATATTATGTGAAACATCATGTTTGAGATAGGGTTGGACCTAAATTACATAAACGTCTCTTTGTGGGTTACTAAAAAAGGAAAAAAGAGTTATTATTTCTACAATCCTACTAAAGGCAAAGTGTTTATTGCTAGGATTGTTGTATTATAGAAAAACATTATCTCCGAAGGAATCAGTGAGAATAAATTAGAAATTGAAAGAATTTAAGAACCACAAAACAGCAACAAGTCTTTGATAGAACACGATCAAGTGCCACTAACAGTTTTGACTTCACAAACTCATAGGCAAAAATCTTATGTAGGTATGATAGAGTGTGCTCCTCACTAGAAAAATATGATTTTTCGCGACTCGAGAAGGAGATATATTATAATGGATCAAAATGAGCCAACGACTTACCAAGAGGAAACTCAAAGTCCATAATTAGAGATCTAACTAGAAGCCATGAGATTTGAGATGAATTCCATATACATTAATAAGGTATGAACCTTGATTAAACCACCTAATATGGTAAAGCCTATTGGGTGCAAGTCAGTCTTCATTTGGGTGTAAGTCAGTCTTCAAAATGAAGACTGACATGAAAGGTAATGCAAATACCTTTAAGGCATGAATGTTGACTAAAGGATTCAAGCAAGTTCATTGTGTAGACTATTTTGAAACTTTTTCCCTTGTTGATATGCTTAAATCGACTAGTAGCATATAATGATTATGAAATTTGTCAAATGAATGTCAAGAAAGCTTTCCTTGATGTAAATGTTCTTGAGGATGTGTATATGACACAACCTGAAGTTTTTTTCAAGTCTAGTGATGCTAGCTTGGTATGTAAAATTATTTGATCCATTTATGGATTAAAGAAGACTTATAGAAGATGAAATCTTCATTTTGAGGAAGCCATTAAAAAATTTGGTTTCATAAGTGAAGATGAACCTTGTTCAAGTAAAGGATTAGTGACTGCACAATCATATTTCTTGTTTTGTATGTGGATGACATACTTCTCATTGAAATTTTTATTCTTACTCTTTTGTTTGTCAAAACTTGGTTAGGAAAATGTTTTTCCATGAAAGACTTAGGTGAAGCTACTTATGGGTTAGATATTAGGATCTATAGAGATAGATTAAAGAGTTTGACTAGTCGAAGTGAAAGTACATACATCTATAAAGTATTGAAATGGTTCAACATGGAAGATTCTAAGAAAGTATATTTATCTATGTCACATCGCATAAACCTTTTGAAGGCTCAGTCTGCTTCCAATACAAAAGAAAGAGACCACATGAATAAGATTCCATATGCCTCAGTGGATCGATCATGTATGTCATGTTATGTTATTTTATCAATCATATATCTTGTATGACGAGAAGATACCAATCTGATCCCAATAAAGGTCAATGGACTGCTATCAAGAAAATCCTTAAATACTTTAGAAGGACTAAGGGCAAATTTTTGGTATACGGAAGGGAAGGTGGGCTAAGTTTTATAGTTTAAAATAATTGTAGTTTCTAAACTGATAAAGATGATTCTCACATTTTACATTTTATGTTTAAATCATGGCATTGTGACAATAATGGAGCCATTGCGCAAGCTAATAAACCAAGAGCCTATTAGTGATCCAAACATATACTTAGACTATTTCATCTCATTCGAGAGATAATTAAAAGAGAAGACATGAAAATATGCAAAGTCAATACTTAGGGTAATGTTTGATCCCTTGACTAAACCTCTTCCAGAACAGAAATATGTTAGTCATACTAAAACAATTGGCATTAAGGATATGTATGATTGGATCTAGTCTCCGTGAGAAATTATGAGTGTGTGCATTTTGAATAAATATGTTCCAAACATATTATATATCATCTTATTATTAATAAATAAAGGCATTTAGTTTAATATTTCTATGAAGAATATCAATTACCATATATATATATATTTGTAAAACGTGACCGTGAGATTCTACAACAAAAAAAAGAAGATATTTTTACATGTTGTTCATAGTCATTATTAATATTTGGTAAATACTAAGACTAGTGTGTGAATGATTTACGATCTAAATCTAACAAATCATGGATATAAGATGTTAAATCTTCACACGAGTATATATTAAGAGTAATGATGTGCTCGACTGATCTACCATGAAAATGTTGCATGGACCGCTACATGAGTGTCTAAACGTACGATTCTCATGGTGGCTAAAGGTACTCCTTTCACCTTAATTCATAATGATTCTTACAGGAGTTATTCTATATTTTAATAACGTTAAACATTACTTATAATAGGATGATTATAAAAATGATAATTGGATATAGAGTAAATCATGTGAAGGAATATAATTGATGTAGATGACACATCCACGTCTTCAGTTCAATTAGATTGGGCAAAGAGACTAATCATGTAAAATACAATTGTTATAAGGTATATCATGTCAGAACAATGACATTTTTGTTATTTAAGTCATAGTGATGTATTACTAGATACCACTCACTATATGTGATATTAGATATATTTGATTAAGCTTAAGTACAAGTGAGAGATTGTTGGATTATACATTAGTAGTTGAATATTATTTATATAATTATTACAACCTAAATATGCAAGACATGTCTATAGGGCCACGCAAACATAGAATTAATTCGCTAGATATTGTTATATTGCCTTATTGGTCAAGTTCATTAGATGAGTCTAACTCCAATAAGCAATATGAATTAGGTTAGCCACCTTGGGAGTGCTTCCCTTGTGTTCTTATTTATAGAGCATGAAATGCTCAACCCAATACACCAAAAATATAATTCACTTAGACTCTTGTCTCTATAAGCACAAGGGCCCGCAAAGGATTTTTTTTATAAAGACGATGTTCAACTGCTTTGATAGCTAGGTTCGGCTTCAGAAAAATGACCCGAGTAACATTTACGGTCAGGTAAGGGACAAGCCTTATCGACCTATAATCGCCCCTACTCTGAACAATAGTACCTCCTGAATTTTGATCACCTTCTAATCTTACATAATATAAGATATATTCATCGTCTCTTTTTTCCTTATATGATGCATGACAGATAATGACTGTTCAATGTATGAGGCTCCCACCTAAAGAAGTTTGGGGATGACACATAGTCTTACCCTGCAAGTGGAGAAGCTTTTTCCGGAAAACATAATATATAAATTTATTACAAAAAACCTAACTAGAATCACCTTAATTAGATGTGAAGATCTAGTATTAATGGATTTTCTTTTAAATACATGTTTTTGATATTGGTTCTACGGGGTGTTTTAAAACTGTGTTTCAATGAAAACATTAGCATGACCTATTATTATTTCTTGGTTGAATAAATATGGGGAGTGTACTATCTAAATCTTCATGAGTGGTTATGTTGCCAAAAGTGAAACAATATAACTAAATTTTCAGATAAGAATCAGTTTTTGGTTACTTTTCAGTTTCCATTATAGTAAAATCGATCAACTCTAAAAGCACGACCACAGGTTCTACTTGGATTATTTCATTAACTAGTTCTAATAAGATAGAAAGAACGTTTAAATAGAAGGAATGCATCATCTCTTCAAAACAATATATAATTTTCCATCATTTTTACCTTGTAGAGATATGAATCATGACACCATGATAAAGAGAAAAATGTACTTTAGATTGTGTATATATAGATAAATATATAATAAATAGTTCTTCAAATGGTTCAATGGCACCTTGCCTCTAAAGGAGACAACAATCCCTTTTGATAACATATATCTAATATTTAGAAAAGGTGATATCATAGATAAACTCATGCATCACAATAAAGTCTAGTGCCTACTTTTAAGAGCATGAAGGCAAAAAGATGTAAGCAGTTGGTAGCAATGCATGATTGTGTATCTAAATTCTACACCATATTTCCTACAGCATAGTAGAAACTACCAGATGCTGAACAAATGATGCCCTAAGCTGTTTCTCTTCACATTCTTCAGTATCCTTCTCATCTCCTGCCTCTGGTGTATCATCTGTCCCAAGGCTGCAGACATAAAACCATAAGCAACATTTCATCATAGGTTTTATGGAAAGACTTTTTCTGAAACTAAACTCTCTCAATTTTGAAACCAGAATACAACTATTGCTGTTAAGTTTGTAATAAATCTTAATTTACATGCAGGATCTATGCTAGCCGACTCCACCTAATGAGATAAAAGTTTGGTTATTGTTGTATATGTAGAATCTACATCTGACCACCATCATAAGCTAAAGCATGGGGTTGATCTCCTTTGGTCTATTTCAAATTGAATGCAGTAATTGACAATAAGCCAATGAATAACCTAGTTATATGTAATGAAGTTGCAGATCCACAGATAACTTAGAAATGTACTATAAAATACAAAAAAATCGAAATTAGGATAATTCCATCAGCTATAAAATTTCCATATATAGTAAGAGTTGGTTTTATTTTATGATGAGAACATCAATGAATAAATTTAGATAGAGTAAGTCAGTTATGAGTTTAGTTGATAATAGTGAAATTTGTTGAAATTATAGGATTTAGATTTGGAAGGAGAAAAAATGATAAAAATATTAAATTATATTGATAATATTGTGAATGATTATGTGATGATATTTTGATGTGTGATACAAAAGATATAGTTAACCCTATTTATATGAGTACTAGACTCCTAATTACATAACAAAACAAATCATAAAATAATATAATCTCAATTCTAAAAGACCTTTTAAGATACTTTAACAAATCTAAGATATAGTAATAATATTCTTTCGATATCCAAATATCTTCTAGATACTCTTTATAAGATATTCTAAAATATCTTCATATATTGTAATATTGCCCCAAACTAAAGCGTACTAAGCTTTAAGTTTGTTACAAATAATCTCTTTTAAAATGAAAATAATCATAATAATTATATCGGCTCCATCAAACATAGCTTCAAGTGGTTGCAAACATTGACGAAATCTAAAATAGATTGACCAATGATGAATGATCTAGAAATTAAAGAAAATGAAATTGATCAATGATCAATATGTCATTTGAAAGCTCTAGGCAAAAGAAATTGAAGAATGTGAAGACAACAATGCTTAACAATCTGTAATAGAAGTTATCTCTAGGCTTAACTACCACGGACACAAGCAAAGAATTTCTAATCATTCATGATAGAAGTTATCTTCAAGTATAGCCACCATGGGCAGAAACAAATTAACAAGAATGAATTGAATTGAAAAGAAAATGAAAGAGAAAGTGAAGAATGGACAATTTGTGCCCAAGAAGAGAGCAAGGAAGAAGAAAATTGAATTGAATGATGGCCGCACAATAGGCAGCACCAACATCAAAGACCAAATTTGAGTGTCGATCATCAATAAGGAAAAACTAGAAAGCATTGTCAACTAGAAACCATCATTATTTAATCCATAATCAAGTCGACATCAAGGGCGTCAAGAAGAACCTAATCAACACAAAAACACATGGACTAACTATAGCTAGATGAGAGCCATTCTTGAATATATTAAGAACGGATGCACCACAACAAATGTTCAGCTAGGGTTTGTTCCAATCTTCTAGGAGATCTAGAGTTGTCTCTAAACTTCTTGGAAATCTATAATCTACTTCATTCTCTTAGAAGTAATCCATACATGAGTTCTTTCATCCCTGGGAGCTTTCTGGGAGAGCTAAACAATGCCCCTGTAAAACTAGCTCCTTCAAAACCTCCCCCTGAGAGGAAATCTTTTGCACAAGCTCTTCAAAAATTATGTGTTATTGCAATTTCACAATAATCTCAGCCTTGCATAAAAAAGGATGCAATAGCAATAAAATTCCCTGAAGCTGACTACCAAGCAGGGTTGTAGAGGTGTAAGAATCACCTACATGGTAGACTCATCTAGTAAAGGGAGATAACCCCCATCAGATTTGTAGATCTAAAAGCCAAGCTTTCCTCTTTGTGGTCTATGATAGGGAAATGAAATATGATATCTTTGGGCAAAAGTTATTATGATTTTTCTTTCTCCATGGTGGAAGACATGAGAAGCGTATGCTTAGTTGGATCATGGAGCCTAAAACCTGGATTCCTTAGGATTTTTCTATGGACCTAGACTTTAATCCTAACCACCAAAGATAATCTCAATGATAGGTCAAAATTCTTGGCCTTCCCCACGAATACTAAAGCCCGAGAATAATTTTCTCCATTGCATGAGGCATTGGAACTCCAATATCTTTGGATGAGGCAACGAGTAATCGAACTTTTGGTCATTATGACAAAGTTTTGGTGAAGATAAACCTAAAAGTGGCCCTTCCTGATCAGATTCAGGTGGAAAGGGAATGTTTTGCCTTCTTTGTAGAGATTGAATATGAAAACCTCCCAGAGTTTTGTAATGGCTACCAAGCTATTGGGCACTTGGTTACTAATTGCCGTAGAATGAAAAAAATAAGTTGAATGAAGAGGCTCCTAAAAAGAAGTTGGAAGAAGAGGCTCCTAAGCCAAAGAAAAAGGCTAGTCAAGTGGAAACTGCCTCAAATGTCCATAAGATTAATGATTTAGTTATTAATCTTTAATTTGATAATATAGAGGTTTTAAACCTGGAAGAGATAGAAATGGTGGAACTAACTTCTATTACATCCCTTTTCAGGGAAGCAAGAAAGGAGAATCCTAATGACACCATACTGGAGAATTCCTTGGAAGATTTTGACCCTTTGATGCCTTAAAACATTAGGGAGAATTTTATAGTGCAAGATTCTGATGACATTGTAAATCCAACTACAACTAAAGACATGAAGATAGTGGGAAGGCTATGGGAAGATGATAATGTGGAGGAAGTGGAAGAAGATAACTTCACCCTGATTATGAGTAAATCTCAAAAAGAAACTAAGAAAGAGATGAACCATAGAGAGAAGTCATTACACCCGAAGGGGTGGGTATTCTAAAAGTGTGCAATGATAGTATTCTATTGGAATTGTAGAGGTTTTGGTAACCTCAACACAAGTTTAGTTTTGAAGAACCTTTGTTTAACTCATAAACAAGATTTAGTATTTATTGTTGAGCCTATGATCACATTTGAGGCTGTTAATTGTTCTTTTTGGACTGAGCTCAGGCTAAACCTCTTAGTGGTCAATGAGAGAGGGAATCATTTGGTTAATATTTAGGGTTTATGTGGACATGATCTTTCCTCAATTATGCTAGAAAATTATGCTCAACACATAGCTATTACAGTTTTGTGTAGGGAAAGACTACAACCTCTTTATTGTGTATGCGCATACAAACTATATTCAAAGGAGGGCTTTGTGGTTTGATATCCACTCTCTGATGAATGCTAACTCTAGCCCTTGGTGTTGCATAGGGGACTTTAATGTGGTGCTTGGTACTAATTAGAGTAGAGGTCCTAGGATGCCCTATAGGTCTTCTCTGATTGCACTAATTTAATCCATTTAGTCACTAGAGGCAATCTTTTCATTTGGTCCAACAGGAGAAGTGGTCAAGCTCTTACTGAAAAGAGGCTTGGCAGGAGTTTGTGTAATGTAGCGTGACTAAATTCTTGGAATCAAACTACCTATTGCACTCTCCCAAAAATTTCCATAGATCATCATCCTCTCATGCTTTGCACTACTTCAACAAATGTTCTTAGAGCTACCTTATTTAGATTTCATAAAATCTGGATTCAACATGAAGATTGTAGAACGGTTGTGGCTGCAATTTAGAGAAAAGAATTTTTTTGGTTGCCCAATATTTGTTCTATCTCAAAAAATAAAAAAACATAAGCAAGAGTTGAGGTAGTGGAATACCAATGTTTTTGGTAATATCCATCTAAATGTTAAAAATGTGATTTATGTAGTGGAGATCATTCAGAATTGTAGCAATAATTCTGATAATCAGGAAAATTTGGTTTAGAAAAACCTGTTGCAATTTAGGAAAATGGACCATAAAATCTTTGGAGGTAATCTGACATTAAAGCTTGACATCACAAAATCTTTTGACACAATGGATTGGGAATTTCTACTGGATAGTCTCAAAGCTTTTGGTTTTAATCAGAAATTTGCCAAGTAGATTAAGGTGATTCTTCACTTTGCTAGCCTAACAATCAATGTCAGTGGCCAAAATGTGGGCTACTTTGGTTGTAAGAGAGGAGTTAGGCAAGGGGATCCCTTATCCCCTCTGCTATTTTGTTTAGCATATGATATTTTGAGTAGAGGTATATCAAAGTTGGCAACTGAAGGCAAAGTTAGTACCATCGACGGACCATTGAGGCTGCAAAGTCCGAGCCATGTGCTCTATGCAGATGATGTGCTCATTTTCTGCAAAGGGATTAAGAGAGAGCTTCTTGAATTGAAGAAGCTTCTTTTGGATTATGCTCAAGCATTTGTCCAGAATATAAATGCTAGCAAATTTAAATTCTACACTAGCAAAGTAATAGCTAGGAAAATCTCTAATCTTTCATCTTATCTTGGTTTCAAGGCTGGCTCCCTCCCTTTCAACCCATTGCTGACAGAATCATTCAGAAGTTGGCTACTTGGAAAGGGTCTTGCCTTTCAATCATAGGAACAATGGAATTGGTAAAATCTGTCATTCAAAGCATGTTAGTCTATTTTCCATATCTAGTCTTAGCTTGCTCAGCTGATTAAAATTGTGGACAGTAAAATCAAGAACTTTATTTGGGCAGGGGAACTAATGTCAAGAAATTAGTAACTGTGAATTGGCAAAAATTTTGCTCTCCAACTCTAGAAGGTGGGTTGGGGCTCAAGTCTTTAGCTAGTATGAATAAGGCTTCTCTTCTCAAACTGACTTGAATGTGATGTCCTCAAATAAAGAGTGGATTTTATTTTATAGAAATAGGTTTGGTAGTACTTATATTGCCTCCTCAAAGTATTTCAAATCTTCAATTAGGCTTGGCATTAGAGTGAATTGGGAAGTTGCTTAGTTGAATTCTATCTAGCTGGTTGGGGATGGGAAGAATATCAACTTTTGGAAAGATAATTGGTTGGGCTATCCTCTGATGGATTCTTTTGATATTCCTCAGGACTTGCACTCAACACTTGATGCTTGTGTGGCTGATTTCATCCATGAGGGTAAATGGATCATTCCTAGATCCATGGTGGAGCTTTTTTCAGAGGTTTCTAGTAAAATTTCAAAGACTCTAATTTCTAATAGCCAGAATAGAGTAGTCTGACAGGCTTCCACTCATGGAGATTTATCTCTAAAGACTGCCTTTTCCTACATCAGCCCCCCTTCAAACCATTTGAGTTGGTTTAAATCAATGTAGTCAATTGCTATCCCACATTCGAAATCTTTTATTGCTCGGAGATGGAAGCATAACAAAATGCCTATTGATGATAATCTCCAAAAAAAAAAGGGTTACAATGTGGTATCTATGTGTAGCCTTTGCAATGTTGATTATTAGCACTCAAATCATTTGTTCCTAGCATGTATTTTTGCTACTGACGTATGGAATTGGCTAAACTATACCTTTTCAGTCAATGTAGATACTAGATCTTTCTCTACTCTTTGGTTGATCTGTAACAGGAATTGGTGTCCTCAATTGAAAGAGGTCCTCATCGTTTGCATAATTCACATAATTAGCTCCATTTGGTTCTATAGAAATCAAGCTAGATTTGAGAATAAAATAATCTCACTCTCTCAAGCTGGTGCAAAGCTGAAGTTCGACCTTTCTTTCTCGGGTAAGGCTTTGAAGTCTTGTGCTCATAATTCTACATCTAAATTCTACACTCTTAGAAATATCTACACCCCTATGAACTTCATAAAAAGTCCTAAAGTGTTGGAGGTGATCTGGAATCCACCTAGGATAGGTTGGATAAAGGTTAATACTAATGGAGCAGCTCATGGTGCTCTTAGTCTGGCTAGAGGGGATGCGATTTTCAGAGACTACATTGGCAGTTTTTTGAGTTATTTTGCAGCCTTCAATGACATTCAGGATGTCTGTTTTTCTAAATTTCGTTATGCAATTTTGCTTGTGGAAATTGCTCGTTTGAAATGATGGAATGCAGTTTGGATTGAGAGTGATTCCTCCTTGGTTGTGGATATTTTAAATGGTCAAACAAGGCCTCCTTGGAAGCTGTTAAGTAGATGGATTCTTTGTAAAAAGTTGATTTCATCATTGACTTTGAGAGTATCTCATATATTTAGGGAAGAAAATTATTGTGCGGATATATTAGCAAACCATGGGTTACATCCAAAAATTACACTTGGTGGGATTCTATTCCATAATTTATCTTTAATGATTGCTGTAGAAATTGGTTGGGGCTCTCTAACTGTAGATTCACTAACATGTAATTGGTGGATTTTAATTTACCTTGTTCTTCTATTAATATATTCGGGGTGCTTTAGCACCTTTTGCCAAAAAAAAGTATAGCTAGACCATGGTAGATCTAAACCACACAAGATTTGAATCACCTCAATAGTTCTATATCCAACACTCCGCCTCAAGCTAGAGTGTTACATGATATGCATCCAACTTTTCACATGGAGAAGAAAGAAAACCAATGGTGCTTGTAATAGAGATGACAACCATAAATCCAAGAAGAAGAGTGCAAATTGAAGCTTTAACAAGACCGTGCACCAACAATAACATGCCCAAAATAAGGAGATAGAATCAATGTGCTAAAAAGGGGCTAGAAGGACGATAAATGATCACAAAGATATGACAAACAGAAAACCAAGTAGCATATGATCACAAGCCTAAGTTTCTCTCAAGATGGATACCATGTTAAAATTATAGGGCGTAGATATGTAAGAAAGAAAACTGAATGATTAAAATAGTAAATTATATTGATAATATTTTAAATGATTATATGATGATAATTGTGGTATGTGATACAAACAATAATATACTAGTCCCTATTTATACTAATACTAAATTCGTAATTAGATAACAAAACAAATACTAAAATAAAGTAATCATCCTAATATATATTCTAAGATACTATAACAAATGTAAGATAAAATAATGTTATTCTCAATAATATAATTTAAGATATTTTATCATATTTTTATATGTTGTAATAAAAATCGTTATATTTCAACATTAACATTTTATAAGATCACATTCTTTTAAAATGCCACTCTGAAGTATATGTTTCTCAAGTTTGATCTTTTTACCACACTAACAAAATATAAATGGAAAAAAGAATCAAACCTTTTTGCATGAGAAATATCTGAGGCATTTTTGATGAGACCTTCAGTAGACATGTTGCGGATAAATGGTGGCAAAAATGAATCAGACGCTGGCTGATATATTCCTTCCCGGGAAGCAAGTTCTTGGCAAAACTTGTCTGCATTTTCGACCCAAAGCCTCGTTTTATCCGTACCCCATGTCTGGTATAGTTCAATATATCAACATATTGAATTGAGTTAGTCGATAATGTAATGCTCCTAAATAGAAAAGTGATCCATGTAACATTTAGAACACATCAATTCCAAGATTAGTAACAGATACCTGTGTTGTGCTTAAAAGCTTACTCATGATATCACCCCCTATTATTTCTTCACACACAGGACAAACCTGATATTGGAATATTAAAGCAGTTAGTAAGGTTTCAAATTTCAATTATAACTTAACTACTGCTTTAAAATGTTTACAAATATCCTAGTTCATTTTTCCTTGGTTATTTAACTATAATGGTAGCAGAATCACTTGATCATTATCTTTCAGTTGCAGATCAATGCACGAAATCAAGTAGGTTTCAGTCTGATTCCACATAAAACTGCTTTTAAGCAGGGAATTGTCACTTGTAAATTATAACAGTCACTAGACATTTTACCAAAACCAATCAAGGAAACTAAGAAAAAAGAAAAGTCTAACAAAGATGAAAGCATGCTAGCATAAGTTCTGATAAAAATAAAATACTTAATTATAGAATGATCATACCAGGTCAGAATGGAACATTTCCATTGGACTACATTTGATCTCAAAATCACAGTAAAAGCATCGAATGAAAGGTTGGTCATCATCGTCCTCATCGGAGTGATTGAACACGGAAAACTTTTCTGTGTGGTTTAAAAGTTGTCAGCAAAGCTACTTCTATGACAAGAACTCTCACCAGAAAAGGAACATCTCAAAAAGAAAAGAGCAATATTAAAATCAAATGAACTGTTTGCAAATTACTTGTACAAATTCATAAAGTCACAAACTACAAATAAGAAGGAAAAAACACATGTTGGGTTCCCTTATGGTATATTCAGGAGTTAAGAGGGCAAGGGTAAGGGAACTTAAGCAATAAGCTTCCTTTCTCTTATTTGAATGTTTGAGATCATAAAAAAATCTCCAAATTAGGGGAACTTTTTATATGTAAAAATGAAAAGGAGAGGGCTCTCAGGGTTACATGATAATCACCCTAGGATAACATAAAAGATGGTAGATTTTTTTAGGGCATATGTGAAACTTAGGACAGCCCTAGGGTAAAATAAAAGATTTGCCATATGATCAAAACTACTAAGCAAAATACTATATATCAAGATACATTTAACATGGTAGATGTACTAAAGTCATACACAATAAAATTGATATATCAGTGCCTATTAGTTCACTTTGTCAAACACACACATAGAGAAAGATTTATAAACTTGTAAAAAAATTCACTTTAACCATCACCAGAAATTGGGCTATCTGGTTCAGCTTTGTCAAAAGCTCCAGCCCCAGAAGCATACTGAGGGATCTGGTTATCATCATCTCCCATCAAATCCGAACCATGGGACCCTCCCAACTGAATATGAGAAATACGTATTTTAGGCAAAGGATGTGGCATTGGTTCATACTTTGAATCACTCTCCTCTGGGCACATTGGCATCTTAATTCAAGGAATAGAATTACAATGAAAAGTAGAAAAAGGAAGATTGGATGGACCTTTTTTAATTGGTATGAAAATGAAACTTTTTCTATGTCATTTGAATGTTGAGGTTGCTAGTTATTAAAAAATGATATATGGAAAGAAGATCACATATGGAAGTATAATAGAAACTCACTTTTTTAATCCAAATTAAATATAAAGTTTCCAAAAATATAAAAAGCATTGATTTTCTGGCCAGCCAAGAAATTTTGATGCTAGAATAAAAATTTTGCTGCCACTCATATTTTTTGCTGCTCCACACTCCCAAACAAAAATTGTTGCATAAAACTGAAGGTGAATACAAACAAACATTGAATAAAAAAATGAATACATGTATAAGCGTTTCAAGTTTCATTTATTGCTGCAAGGGTCAAGCATGAATAGCATGAGTAGCTAGTGGAGGTTCATGAACCTTGACAGAAGGAAAAACAAAAAAAAACAGCAATTCATTGAATTTGAAAATGGGTAACTGAAGAAAGTAGCAGTGGCAGAAAAGAAGTACTAGAGTGAAGGCAAGAAGGTTTGACAAAAGAATGAATAGTTGATGAAATCAATGAAGAAGTGCAGTACAGTGTTGAAGCGTTGATGATCAAGATTGGAATCATCTTCATGAGTCTCAGTGAGTATGGTGATGTGTTTTTCTCACTCATGGCTTCTCACACTCTCAACTCCTCTCTAACACATTATGAAAGAGGATACTCACTTCCAAAAACTTCCCGTCCCCATGTCTCAAGCTAATGATATCCACCAAATCATATAAAAATATTATTTTATATTTTTTTAATTTTCTTTTTAAGTATGTGTCAAATTTTCATTAGATTGGGACACATGAGACACAAATAAATAAGACAGTTGATCTCCTTTCATATATTTTTGGCTTTCTTACATCAATTATTAATTGCTCATTTGATACTGGAATATGGAATATAAGGTAAACAGATGATTAATTATTTTTATTTATAAATAATTTAAAATCTAATCATTAAAAATTTATCTATATCAGGTCATTATGTCCCTAGAGGATTTGCATTCCTTTATTAGACCGGGTGCTAGATTTTGATATAAAATTTAGAAGAAATAAATTATTTAATTACAATTAATAAGTTGGATTATTGAATAAAAAATTGAACATTCATTTAAAGCATTGTTATTCATTTTGTTTTAAAGATTTTAATTCATCGATGATTTAATATGTGGTGTAATTTTTAGGCATTTCCTCTTCAAAATAAATCATCATGTTCTACAAGAAATTCATTTTCTATCCTACTACATAATTTTATTTGTTTGTGCTCATTGCAAAGTTCTTTTTTGTGATAGCTAGATCATAATAGTTAAGAAAAAATGAATAATTTGATTAAAGAAATAATATGCATTTATTTTTCTAATATTGTCAATGTTACACTTAATTCAGAGAAGGTTAATAGTTTTTCAAACATAATGACTAATGACATTAATAATAAATGTTGGCATTGACATCTCAAGTTAATCTTCTCTTGCTCATTGAAATCCGTAGATTATTTATCATAGGATTTTTGCTACAAAGTTTGACAAATATCATATGTGGTCTCCATAATCTATTTAAAAGTGTAAAATTTTTAGGAACTCAAGTGAACACAATAATATTATAAGCAACACCAATACTTATACATGTAAGAAAATTTGATCTATTATCTATAATTTTTAGAAGAATAATATAAATAACATAAAATAAAAAAATATCTATATTTGAAAAAAGTGAGAACAATATTGTAATTAATTTTGGGGGGAAATTTGCCAAATTTTCATAATTTAGATTAAGATAAGGATTTTGAATATATGGGGACGTGGATGTGACTAATATTATTGGCAATTTATTGTTGTTTTATTTTTGACATATAAATATAAATACAAAAAATATAAATTTTTATTTGTAAAATTATATAATCATTTATTAAATTGTTTTTATATTATAATTTCTAATGCATAATATAATGGTGAACAGTATTTTATTATTTTTTTATGTACAAAGGTTAATATAATCATGTTATAATTATTTTAAAAATCTGTTTATTCTCTTCAAAAAAAATAGACCTGTTATTTGATTCAAAATTATAACTTCAGTTAAGATTTTAAATTATATTGTAAGTAAAAATTCAATGAATACTACTATTAAATGGAAGCTAATAGAGTATGAAAATGAAAGGAATATGAATATTAAGTGAAAATTATTAAGTATGCAAATTAAACAAACTACATTCTAAACCGTATTTAATATGTCGATGATTATTATTCAAAATCTCTTACATGGGTATTGGAGATTTATTTTTAAAAACTACTAAATATTAATCATATCTATTTTTCTTATAGCAAAAACACATGAATGTAATATGAGTGTTGATTTAGATATATTTATTGTGTTTTTTTTCTAATATATTATCTCTCTGTCTGATTAATAATGTTTTTGCACTACTTACATTAATTAATAAAATAATTAAATAAGGTTATATATCAAAAATAAAAAAATTAATACATCATTAAACTTCTAAACGAGACATATATATAAGGAAAAATCTTCAAAAATAATGAACTTATAAATAGAAATAAATGTAGTATTTATCAAAGATGTAAATATTTACTAAATTTGTAATTTAAATTCATTTTATTGATAATAATATATAATACAACAAAATAAAAATTTATATTCAAATTACCTAAAAATACTTCAAAATAAAAGTACACGTCATATATTTTATTAAATTAGTTTCTAATTTTTTTTAATGAAATAAGCAGTTATTAATGACATTTAAGAAATAGCATTTATTCTTTAAATGAGAACAGATGCAATCTATTTACTATATAACAAAATAAACTCTCATCATCTTATCAATTGTCACATGATATCTCCTCCTTCGCGTCATTTCATCAATTGCTACATGTCATTTTCTCCTTCAATTTTCCCCCTTAATGGTTCCATGGTAATCATATGTACATTCCCACACTATATTTGTCATTGCTTAACAATTATTGCATTTAATAAATAATTATTGTATTTTTATGGTTACATCTTAAATTGCATTTGAATTGTTATTGAGGTCTATGACTCTCTCTTTCTCATCCAATATTCTTTCTCTCTCAACAATCTTCTTTTTCTCTAATTTCATTTCATTTCATTTCATTATGTCTCTTCATTATCATCCTTTTTTCTCTTTCAATCATCCTCTTTAAAGTGTATTTTTTTTATTATTTTGTAGATCTAATCTTTAGTATATTTTTCATTGTTTTTTGGTTTATTTTGTAGATTTGTTCTTATTTTATTATTGATTTTTTGTATAATTTTTTATTGATTTCCTTATTTTATAGACATGTTCTCACCTATTTCATTATCTTGTAGATATATTCTTCCTCAAGGAAGATCAAATCTTCAAAACCTATGGTATATATAGGGATGGCAAAAAACCCGACCCGTGGGTACCCGTGGAAATACCCGCAATGGGTACCTGCAATAATAGTTTATGGGCGGGAGCGGGTTTTGTAATACCCGCCCCGCAGGTACCCGCAAATTTATATTTTTAGCTTTTAGTTAAATTTTTATATATATTTATTATTATTTTAATATTATATATCATATATTTTATTATTATTTCATAATAAATTACGCATATTTGACTATGATAATAAACTTATCATATAAATATCATATTATTCATGTAAAAATTATTTTTACATATTGATTATTACAAATTATATAAATATATAATTAAAATTAAAAACTCGTTGGATACCCATAAATACCCGCTACCTGAATGGGTACCCGCAAATATTGCGGGTTTGGGCACGAGAAAGCACTACCCGTGCCCGCCCGCGCTCGTTGCCATCCCTAGGTATGTACCAAATCTCCATTATATTATACATTCACTTACAATGTTACATTTATTTGTCTATTAATTTTTGTTAATAATATATTTATCTCCTCATTTTACCTAATTATTATCATTTTCTCTCTTTATTTATAGTTTGGTTCTCCGCTGAAACATTTCTGCAAGTTAGTTTTCTATATATGCATATCTTATCTTATTTATACACTTTTTTATTCAAAGAATCATTTTTTAATTTTTTGTTTTGTATGTTTCAGAAACACGTAGAGTGTATCATCATCTACAATAAGGTAAAGATCATTGTTAGTTATTGTTACCCTCATTTTTTGCTTCATAATTAATATTCACTCACTTATGAGTTTTATATTTTATTTTCTTTATTCGATGATTTTTAATATATATGTTGTTTAATATACTCATTTTGGCTCAATATTTGTGCTATTGGAAATTTTACTTAAACCTCATTACCTTATTTAATTATTTGCTTAGAAATTTGTATTGTTTGGATTGTCAACAACACAATATAATGTTTTTGTTATTTGTTTCTCAAATTTTAGCATTCATATAAATGAAGAAGAAAAATATCTTCATTTTTATTTGATTTATATTTTTTTAATTTATTTATGATTTCAAAATTTTAAGCAATCTTCATCATAAATTTATAGAATTATAACTAATAAATTTTGATTGTGATAATCAATTGATTTGATTTATATTTTGTTTAAATTATTTATGATTTTTAAATTTTAGGCAATGCTAATTATGTAGATAAATTTGTAGCATTATAACTAATAAATTTGTGCAATAATAATTCATTTCATTTATATATTATTTTTTTTGAACATCATAAATAATATAACGTATGATTCAAAACTCATGAAGAAATAGAATAGTTTGAATTTTTTGTATAAGTTACAGAAAAAGATTATAAATTTGTGAATCATTTACAAAACTGAAAGAATTAACTACCGACATAAATCAAAACATATCATAAAAACAATTATTATAAATTATAATGTAATATAACTTAAATCATTCGTTATAAACATGCATTAATTATGATTTAGTTTCTACTTTAAAATTGTGTATTAAAGTTGTTATGAAATTTTGAAAATATTTTAAATACACTAAACGGAATATGTTGTAATTACACATTTAAATAGATCTTAAAAATTATCAATTAATATTATTTAATCATTTTTAAAACATAAATAGTAGAAAACCAATCTTATTACTAATAAAAAGAATAAACTATGATATTATAACTAATATAGAAATATATTGAAATTTTTCTTCACATAAAAATGATAGAAAATGAATTTATTTATTCACATAAAAATATGTAGATAGTTCCCTTACGTTCCTAGAATTAAGGAATTTGGGGCATTAATAATGAAATAAGGAATTTGGAGCAATCATAACTATGTTTGAGAATCGTAAGATGATATGATAGTTAAGGTGAAAGAGTTTAAGGTATGAGGTGAATGAAGTTGTGGATTCGAGCCTCACGCATAGCAAACTTAAAACAATAAAAAATGAGTTACAATGTGGTTTGATTGTTAGGGGTGAAGTGAATAACATTTAAGGTTTGATTATCACTCACAATAATACCAACATACTAATTATTATTAATTGAAAGAATGTGTTATCATATTAAAATTAATAAAGAAAATCTTTTGTTATTATGTCTAACATAAAAATGATAGACATTGAATTTATTTCTTAAAAATAACAATTTTTAATACTAATTATTTAAATAAATTTTAAAACATTCTTATTTAATTATTTTTAAAAACTTTAATATCAGAAATCCAATCTTATTATTAATAGAGTGAACTATGATATTATAATTAATAAAGAGATCTCTCAATATTTAATTTATTTCATAAAAATAATTATTTTTAATATTAATTAGAAGAAAATTTAATAATTCATAAATGTTTCCTTTCCTATAATTAAGGAATTGGGGGCACTAATTATGAAGTGAGGATCAACTAACTCCAAGAGTCAGTTTTTTACCCTTACTCCTTACTCCAAGAGTAATTTTTTACACTTACTACAAGAGTAAGTCTAATGGTTTAGATCCACTCACTAATTCAAGCCATTGGATTTGCCACTAATTAAAAAACTTACTCTTGCAGTAAGTGGATCCTCCTTTTAATTATGATGATTTAGTTTCTATTTTAAAATTATGTACTAAAGTTGTTAGGAAAATTTGAAAACATATTTTAATTATAGTAAATGAAATATATATTAATTACACATTTAAATAGATCCTAAAGCATACTCGATTAATATCATTTATTCATTTTATGTGTCATCTATCATTCCCTATAGATTATTAAAATATTATTGTATAAATTTGAATGGATGAAGACATATAATCAAGACAATGTAATTGTACATAATCGCTAACACAAAAAATATAATAACATTAGAATGTATTAGTTAAATTATATTATTTATTTTTTCTTTACAATTCTCATAACTACATCATTCTCTACCTAATGACATATACATTTGTTAATTTTGATAATTCATTAGATATCATAGTTCAAAGTACTTATCCAGATCTACAAGATCGCTTAAAAAATGAAGAATTTTTATAACCAAGGATAATACTTGCATCAATAATTTAAATTATTGAACAAATAAATGATTTTTTTAGTTTAATTCCAAATAAAAAAATTTATAATTCAATCGATCATTAAGTTGAAGCAAATATTTCTAAACTTCATAATATTATGTGATAAAAATCAATACAATAGTTTTGAATCTATTTATATGTGTAATACTAATGAGAGCCAAAATTCAACTTATTAACTCAACAATTTTTAAATGCATTTACAATTTTTAGTCTTCTTAATCATATAATCAAGTTTTTCCATAATATAATATTGTGTATATTTAATATTTGTGATGTTGAACAATGAATGACATTTAGGGGTGACAATTGAATGGGTTTGGATGGATTTGGATTTGGATCCTAATAGATGGACAAAAAACTATTCATCAATCCATATAAATTCATTACATCACATTTTCAAATTATCCAATCCATCCATATTCAATGGATTCCAATCCATCCATTTTATCCATGTATCCATTTTAATGGATTGGATGGATGGATGTATATCCAACCCATTTTTTTTTAATTTGAACAAAACAATTTTAATAAAGAAATTTGTAGAACAAAATTCTTTTAAAAATTATTATTTAATAAATCATTTTTAAATATCAATTTAAAAAAAAATTAAAAAGTGTTTTTTTTAAATTATTCTTAAAAAGTGATTTTTTTAAAAAACACATTTAGAAAAATAATTTTCTTAACAAACACTTTTAAAAATTGCTTTTTTGATAAGCACTTTTAAAAAGGTGAACTTATGAAGTTTTTTTATAAGCACTCTTATTGGCAAGAATCTATGTGCAACATAATTGGCAGGGGTGTAAAAGTTGTTTGGTTTTTGACGCAATTCAGTGACGAACCTAACACAAAGATACGGTTCGGTACTACTCGATTAACCGCAAATTTTTTTTAGGCACCAAACCGAACCGTTCATTAACGGTTCGATTATTTAACTTATTTAAAGAAAATCATTTAAGAAATAGATGAACAAAATTTGCAAGGAATAGAGTCAACTAAATGAATAATAAACACATCAATAATAAAATATTTAATACTCTTTCTATTAAAACAATAATAATTCAACATCTCAACGCACTACAAACTTGAAATTTTAGTCCACAAAATCTTCGACAATGTCCAACAAAATTTAAGAAGGACAAACTTGGTACCAATATTTTAATCCAACAGTAGTACCTAATACTCCACATCATTAGTAATGTCTTCAAGTTCTTCCTTTATTTTCTTTTAGTTCCTTAATTTCTTTATTTAATTAATTTCATCTCTGAATATTGACAAAATGTATACTGGTTTTTTAGTTTTCTTTCTATCTTCTCAATGGATAATAGAGATAATAGATATTTAGATTTATTTACTAATTAGTTTTTTCTATTTGCGTCTTATTTATAGTCTATATATATTAATAATTCTAAATTCTTAATCATATTTTATCTCCTAACTTTAAAGCTTAACCATTTAAATATAAAATAAAATTATTTTTTAATGTGCGGTTCGGTTCTAACGATTCCAAAATTTATAAAACTGTGAACCAAACCAAACTATGGTTCTAAATAAAAACAACTGAACCGAACCGCGGAGCTGAACTGAACTGAACCGAACTGCATTTTATGGTTCGGTTCGGTTTCAGGTTTAAACCGGAATCGCTTACACTCCTAATAATTGGGACTTCCATAAGTTATATGCAACAGTCTATCATCCTGAAATATTTCATTTTGTTATTATATTATCACATTAGTCAATAACAAAAATGATATATTTATACTTTGCATTAAGATGTTGGAGTAAATCACTAAGACCGAAATCATTGAGGCTTTTTTGATAAGCACTTTTTAAAATTACAATTGCAATTTTTAACTTTTGTAAAATGTGTGGAATTGTGCTTAGAAATGTGAGAGAAATTTTTTATATTAATATTGAATTAATTTGGAAAAAAATTGTTTTTATTTTTATTTTTTTGGATGGATTGGGTATCCATCCAAATGGATATACCCATGGATATCCATTGGATATAATGGATGGATTTGAATCCATCCATTATCAACACTATCCATTGGATTATATGCATTTAAATCTATTAATTCTAACATACGAATTTGGATGAATTTAATTTGGATGGATTTTGGATTATGGATAATTTTGCCACCTCTAATGACATTGAATTTTGAAATATATATCAATTTCAAAATAACAAATTTTGAAATTGTCCCTTATCTTAAAGAAACAATATAAATATAATATATATGTTTTTAATCATGTGGTAAAACAAGACTGCCCCGTGCATTCGTACGGGTAACTAGCTAGTATTATATGGAATATATATGTTCTTAATTTTTAATTAAAAAAAGAAAACAATGTTTTTATAAAATATAGTAGTATACAACAATCTATTTTCTTTAATTTTACACTAAGTTGACAGTGACTAATCTATATATGGTTGACTGTTGACTTGTCTAATTTTTTTTATATATTTTACACATAATTTATATTTCCAATTTAGACTTTATATTTTCTGTAAAATTAAATATATCATAAATAATCTTAATAAATTTATATGTTATAGTTTTTTTTTTAAATTAGTCTATGTGAATTTTATTTATGAAACTAAAATATGGATTCATAAGTATGATATAGTACCTACAAAATGTTAGTTAGTATAAAATGTTAGGAAAAATGCATTAACTTTTCTAAACTTTATGCCACAGATACTAAAATCATATCGGTGGGTTCATCATTTCTCCTATTAAAAAGAACCTTATACCTGTCTAGTAATTATAATTAAAACAGTTAAAATGGTTCATATGAGTCAAATTGTTTACACAGTACCGATCAAAATCGGTGAATAAAAATTATATTTCCAAAATTATACAATAAAGGTTCAAGCATTAAACTCAGTAGTTATTTATAACTATTTGTCGTACCACTATACCAGTATGTTATTACTTTGACCGGTATGATAATTAATATCGTATTAATAACATTGTTTTATTTCTTTTATAAGTATATAAATACTATGAACTATTTTTTCTTATTAATTATATTTAAACTATATTAATTGGTAAAATTAATTCATGAATAAAGATATTGTTAAACTACTAATAGAAGAAAAAAAACAATTGTTGACATAAGACTCACAACAATAGTAATCTAAAAATATGTAGGTTAGATAATGTTGATAGCTAGAGAAAACAACAATCAAAATACAAATTGATTAAGAAGAATATAATAAGTAAATTTTGAAGTTAAAAGTGATTAATGCAATAACTTTAGTATATATAAAAATAAAATAAAAATAATGATCTAATTGTCAATGTGAATACAAAATGTATGGGTTAAATTTTTTATTCTTTAATATTCTTTTTTTAAATAAACCAATTTCACCAACAATTAAAGTTTCAGGAATAATTATGTAGAAAAAATATCAAAAACATAAAATTTATGAGTATTTTTATTCCATAAAATAAAGTTTTTTTTATCAAGAATAATAAAAGATTGTCTCTCATAAATAAAGTTAATAAGCACAAGATTGTATCTTATAAAAGAAGCAACTTTTTATTTATTTATTATAGTTCTAATTATTACTATCATAAAATAGTTCTAATTATTACTATCATAGAATTTAGGAATATTTTTATTCCGTAAAATAAAGTTAATAAGCACAAGATTGTCTCTCATAAAAGAAGCAATTATTTTTATTTATTATAGTTCTAATTAAACTTTGAAGTTATTAACGTTTTTAAGTAAGATATGTTTTTCATATTGAAATATATATTTACATTAAATAAAACCTCATATAAATAAAATTTTGCTCATTACTAAGTAGGTTGGTAGAAAAACATTGTTTTTCTTCTCATGAGATTGGGATTCAAACACTACCACTTAGTGAAACATTGAGGTTATTTGTCATCACATATTTTAGTTCATAAATTCAAATCCAGAAAATAATGTTATTGTTTATGAGGTTTAGATTCTGATCTGTACATTTACTCTCTCCATTAAAGCACACCTTTTTAAGGATTTGACAAATTTATCGTAACAAAAAAATAGTAAATAAAATAATGTACCTGTACTAAACCAATGTTAATCTATGAAAAAATAAAATCAAAACAATGCTACTATACAAGAATATTTTTATTGATTAAGGTCAACGATTCTTATCTTCCTATTCTAGATTTATATTTTTATAATTGCAAAAAACTATCTTAATATTACATTAGTTCTCAAAAAGGCAGACAATAATATCAACCTTTGGTACATAATATATTTAACCATAATAATCACCACTAGAGTTCACATTTAATAACATACATTCAATAACGTATGTGTAAACATTTTTAAATGATAGGCGTAAGGAAATCGACAAAACTCATTGAAACATATGTTGTTCAATGTGATAGGTGGATATACATTCAATAATACTTACTTCGTTGAGTGATATCGAGTGCATGATTCAAAGATTCAACAACGTTTAGTGAAACAAACATTGTTTCTTACACATTCAACATCACTCATTTCATTGAGCGTTGTTGAATGTGTAAGAAGCAACAACACTTGCTTCATTGAGTGCTTTTGAATCTTTGATATAAATTTAAAAGCAAAACCTACACACTACTCATTCATTCACACACTAAAACTCATAAAACCTTCCTACGACACTCACATGACACTTACCTTCCCACAAACCTCACATTCCCCAAACAACACTCACCTTACCACGATACTTTTTCATTCAACTCATCTTTTCACAACACTCACGACATTCATTCATTCTTGAAGATATTGAAAGTGAGTTGTTAGTTTTTCTCTTTATGTAGCATCCTTGTGTTTTCTCTTTTTTGTATCTCTCATTCTTGCTCACTATAGATGAGTTAGGTTATGATTTATGCTCACTATAATTTTTGTCAATTCATTTTTAGGTAGTCTATCTCATACATTCCTAATCTATTAGAAGTTAGTTATATTATTATTCTTATGGAACAAGATAAGACTTCCTTTGTTGCACAAAAATAGATAAATGTCAATTGATTGGTGAAGGAATATGAGTATGGAGTAAAATCCTTTATTTCTTTTGCCATTGAGCGTGTTGAAAATCCTAATAGAATTGCATGTTCTTGTTTAAAATATTGTTATACAAGGCGAATTTGTCCAACCGAGTTAAAAGTTCATTTAGTGTGCCATGAAATCAATCAAAGTTATCATGTTGGACAACGCATGGTGAGACAAGAGATATAGAGACAAAAGATGGATACAATTATAAGATTTCTACAAATGATATCAACACATATGCATATATGGGTGATCGTTTCGAAGAAATGGCAAATGTAGCCGATGAGAATCTTTGAGATTGTCTTGAGATGTTTGAGTGGTTGATAAGTGATAATGAGAATCTGTTATATGATGATTGTGCTAAATTCATAAGAATGAGAGTAGTGTCAATGTTGTATAAGTTGAAATTTGTTAATGGATGGACTAATAAGAGCTTTATAGAGTTACTTACACTTATGAAGGGTATGTTATAATTTGCTCCTTTCTCGAACCTATGATGCTAAACAAATGTTATGCTCTATTGACATGGAATACAAGATGATACATGCATATGAAAATGGTAGCATTTTATTTTCAAATGAGTATGTTTCGTTAAAGTTGTGTACTAAATATAATATCTCGCGATATAGGAAGGAACGCTCAACTCCAATAAAGGTTGTATGTAATTTTCCATCAAGTCAATATTTAAGCGTATGTTCAGAAATGTAAAAGATGAAAAACATTTGACATGGCATGATGATGAAAGGATTAAAGATGGCAAGATTTGACATCCTACAAATTATCTTCAATGGAGTAAAATTGATCACGACTGTCCTAGTTTTGCTCAAGAATCAAGAAATTTATGTCTTGTATTGTTCGTTGATGGAATTGACCCATATAATGTTCAAAGTAGCTCCTACAACATATAGCTATTGATGTTAGTGATATACAACCTATCTCATTGGTATGCACGAAGCACAAGTTTATGATATTATCTATGTTAATTTTTAGTCCTAAACAACTATGAAATGATATAGACATATACTTGCATCCATTAATTGAAGATTTGAAGAAAATGTGGGAGACAAGTATAGAGGTATATGATGGGCATAGAGATGAAAAGTTCAACTTGACGGTTTTGTTATTCGACACAATCAGTGATTTCCCGGAATATGGTAATTTGTCAAGATATAGTATAAAATGACATTTTGTATGTCCTGTATATGAAGACAATACACATTCGACGAGATTGGACATTATAAGAATAATTTATTCCTTCAACATCATAAATTTTTGCATCTAGGTCATCATTATCGACTATGAAGAAAAACGTTTAATGGTAACCATGAAGAAGGTCAGACTCATTCGTCGTTGACAGGTGACCAATTATTTCAAAATCTAAAAGGTTTGACTAATGATATTGGTTAACCTTTTGTAGGAGAAATGATTATAAATGGGTGGAAGAAAAAGTTGGTCCTATTTGAATTGTCATATTGGGAGTCATTATATGAGAGGCATTTGTCATGTTATGCATATTAAAAAAATATAAAATGATAGTGTATATGAATAAGTAAGTCTCATTTATGAATGCTTCCATCTATTTATAGAGGAGTAGAGTGAGATGTCCTCTGATAAATGTGCTTTCATCATTAAGAGTCATCTTGCATTATCTTCTTCCAACTAGTATACAATCAAAAGGACCAAACATGTCCAAGCGACAAACTCTTCGGATGACATTGGATGTTCTTCACTAGTATCATACTTTAAATTTATTTCAAATAATTGGTATATATTATTAATGAGAATGTTTATCTTTTCAATAATTATTTTTTCCAATTAAATATTAGGGAAAAGTCTATAAAAGCATCCTAAACTTTATACCTTTTACAAATAGGTACTATGAACTATTTTTTCTTCATAATTACTCCTTAAACTTTAACTATTAGCAAAATTTGTCCCTGCGTAAATATAATATTAAATTACTTATAAATAAAAAAGTCTCCTTGCTTTTCTGAATGTAAGTCAGGTTTTAGGATGTTTATTTTTGTAAGTTTGTCACTGCTTTCCACAATACAAGATATCAGTCATGGTGTGGAGGTAAATATTTAATTACTATTAGAAATGATTTAGAATCATATAGTAAGCACTGATTTATTCTTAAGGTTTTTGTTTAAGTTAGAAACTTGTGTAATTCAAGTCTTTATTCATTCACTCCTACTTTTGTTATTGAATACATTCATGCATACTCGTCCCAACATAAAACCACCAAAGCACTGCAGCAGTGGCTATAAGCCCCATAAAATAATAGGGGCCAAAAAAGTTACTAATAGTTTCAATACAAAAATAAAATAAAGTTACCGGTTAATGTGTGATTATTAGACTAATAATGTTAATCTTTATAGAATGATCAATTTTAAAAACTAATAAAGTTTAAGGAGTAATCAGTAAGAAAAAATAGTTCATGATACCTACTTAAAAAAGACATAAAATTTATGGGGGTTTTATGCTTTTTTTTTTCTAAATATTATATTTCCTAATAAGAGAAACTATTTTATTAGGAACAGAAGTTTTGTATTCTAACATCTTTGTAGTAAATGAGACAAAATTGCACAACAAAATGAAAACCATAAAAATATTATACACCACAAAACTACACTCCTTTAAGGCCGAAGTTAATAGCAGAGAGAACTTCTACACATTAAAAAGAATATATGGGATACAATGGATTGTTGCATTAAATGCACACTTGAACTAGTTTCAAAACTCAACCGATTCTTGCATTGCATGCTTCTTGATATTCCAACCAGTGAAACAATTGTATTAAATGTTATTCCTAATTAAACATATATTAGTTTGACCATTGAAGCTCCTGTAAAAATATATCAGATATGTCTATTAAGAAGATTGCTTATAAAGATTCAAACTAGTGATCATAAATGATCAGAGGCAACCTAGTGCTTGAGTGAATATTTGAATATACTTGTAGAGAAGCAATCAAAGAAATAAAAAAGGCAAACATTAGAGAAAACTTCGTATATCTTAGGTTACTTCTGTCTATTGAGTTATGGAATCATGTAATCTGAAACTTTCATATCCTCACAACTAGTGAGTTGATAGTAATCATACCAAGAATTTCTTTTGAGTATTATAGCCTCGGGAGGCTTGGTATACAAAATATACATCCTTAAGAATTAGTATTGAACAACAAGCATGACTCACATGACCCCTTGGCCAAGCAACCAACGCAAGATAATATCGCCCAAACACAACAGCCTCGGTCAGACAATGACCGAGGAAATATGACCTTGGCACATAGGCTTGACCAAGACAATATGGCCCTGGCTTATGAAGTTGCGCATCAAAATAATCGAGACAGATAGAACATGGCACATAGGCCTGACCGTGAAAATATGGCCTTAATGCATTAGACAAACCAAGGCACCATAGGCTTGACGCATCATCGCATGGACTCAGCGCATCAGGAAGATCAATGTAGACAAGACATGACGCATGAGCATGACAGAGGAAGGGAAGGCCAGGAACATGAGGCTGACCGAGACAGAATGATCATGGTGCATACAACTGGATCATGGAGCCTGACCGAGGAAGGCGAGTCACGTAAACCAGACAGTCAACCTTGGCCTATCATGATGGCTAATCATTTTAATTAATCCATATATTTTACTTAGGCATAATTGTTAATTAGCATTGTTGGGTATTAAAGGATTAAATAAAACAAATAGTTTGTTAAGTTAGTTAGGATTTATTGGGGTAGCTTGTTTCTTAAGCAATAGTAAATTGTAGTATAAAAGAGTCTTATGACTTCTCAAATCAATGATTGAAAAGAGGTATTATTCATTATATTTTTCACAATATGGTATCAAGAGTTATACTCACAAGACTGTGAATCCCTCTCTTCAGAAGCAATTCTTGGTCAGGAAACTTGACCAAAGATCATTAAGAAGGCTCTCATCTAGTCAAGAACTCTGACCAAGGATCCAAGAACTAGTCCAAGCATACACTTAAAGAAAGAGCATGGTAGAAACAATGGCTCAAACATTGAACACAGGATCAGAACAAGATCTGCAACTGAGCATAAGCAGCAATGCTATTCAGCAAAACCCCTACTATCTCCATCCAAGAGAGAATCCAGGAGCAATCCTAACAACACCACCCCTAGATGGCAACAACTATCATTCATGGAGCAGAGCTTGTGAAGAAGATCTTTGCTCCTGACTTTGACATGGTTTTGATGAAGACACCAACATTACCAAAAAGAAGAAAATAAAGAATACTTATGAAGACAAAGAAGACAAAACTTCAAGACCAATTAGTCTAAGTCTAAATAGGTACTTCTATCCTATACTCTCGAATATACAATAATAATAATGCTCAAACTATTTTTTAAGAAAATTGAAACACTTCAGGTATAATAAAAAAATTTCAAAAATAGTGTGTAACATGTTACTGTATCTAAGTAACATGTTACATAAGTGAGAAAACCAGTTATCCAACAAAAATTGTGCAGGGTAATCGATTACTCAAGACCGTAATCGATTACTCTAATTAAATTTTAAATACCCATTTGGACAGTGTGTTTGAGTAATCAATTACTCAAGGATGTAATCGATTACTGAGAGTTGTTGCATCAGTTTTCAGATTTCAAAATGAATGGTTTTCATCCCAAACGAAATGGTTTCATTCCAATCAATTCCTTCCCTTTCAAAGAGGTGTTATGGTTGGTTAGAAAGCCTATTTAAAGGCATTGGAACTTAGAATCAAATGAATAACTCTTACACAAACTTTCAAACATAATTCTGAAAATTCTTTGAAATATTTTCTGCACTTTTTGCAACATGTTTTTAAACTTTCGAAGTGAATTTTCTGAGTTGCTTGAAGTAAAGTGTTTCAAAGTTTTACAACCCTATAAGAGCATTATTACTTAGTATACAAAGAGTTATCGTATTGCAAGTGATATTCCATTTCAAACTTGTAAAGGCAATCCTAACATTATTGTAAATTCTTCATAGATATTGCAGAAATCTTTTTTTCACAAGGGTGTGATAAGAAAGGGGATAGAGTCACTTGGAAAAAGTGTTTTCCAAGAGTGACATAAGTATTAGCTAGTGAGTGTGTAAGGTACATAGAGGTCTCGGAGTGAGATATTGTAATTACAACTCATAATATTTAGTGCAGAAATCTCTTGTGTTGCAAGAGTACTAGATGTAGCCTTCGATGTACAAGAATGTGGACCAGTATAAAATCCGGGTGTACTCTCTTCCCCTTTATCTCTTGAATTTTTACTTGTTAATTTTCTGCATAATTTCTTCGCTGCACTTAACTCTTGATTTTGCAGAAAAATGACCATAATTTTAAGTCAACTAATTCACCCCCTCTTAGTTGCAATCTTAGTCTTACACATGCATTATCATCAAAGAACAAATTCAAGTTTGTGAATGGGACAATCAATGCACCAAGCCTATATATACCAGAGTATGACATACGAGAGATGTGCAACAACATGGTTTTCTCATCGATAACAAGAAGCATTTCACAACAAATTGCACAAAGCATTGTATACATTGACAATGCTCAAGATCTATGGCTTGACCTTAAATACAGATTCTCCAAGGGAGATTATTTCAGAACTTCACACCTGCTTAAAGAATTGCACTCTATAAAACAAGGTGACAGAACAATCTGCAATTACTTCACTGAGATAAAGACTCTATAGGAGGATCTTGAATCATTAAGGCTAATGCCCACTTGTACTTGTGTGGTAAGGTGGAACTTTGGAATGATCAAGATGATGAAAGATCAAAGGGAGAATGAGTATGTGATTTCATTCTTGAAGGGGTTGAATGATGAATTCAACACAACAAAGACTCAAATCTTACTCATGGAATCACTACCACAGATAAATAAAGCTTTCTCCCTACTGATTCAACAAGAAGGACAACTAAGTGAAAAATCACCAAAGGTTCTCATAAACTTTACAAATGAAAGATCAACAAACAAAAGTGACAACACACCTCAATGGAGAACAAGACATAATGGAAAAAGGAGTGGCTTCATGCAAGGAAGAGGAAGAAGCACAAACAGAGGATTCAATAATCAAAGAGGTAATAGAGTTAGGTATGCACCTTCTGTGGTAGAGAGAGGCACACCATAGATACATGTTACTTCAAACATGGTTTTCCACAAAATCCTCAATAATCAAGGACAATGCAAGAACTAGGATCAGTCAACTCAACTACTAGTGAACTTGCACACAAGAACATGCAGAGTCAGAGGCTCTTCCAAATAATGTTAAAGGAAACAAATTTCCCTTTGGTGCTGAGCAATATTTGCAATTAGCAAACCTACTCAAGAACATCAGCAAACCAAATGGCAATCACAATATGAATCAGCTTACAGTAGATCCTGCCAATGCACAACAAAGTAACCAAGATAAAGATGGACATCATCAATCAGGTAACAATCCCTACTAGATAATGAACACAGGGCTACATGAAAGTGCGTATGTCAAGAGGAGCACTTTGGAAAGCTTTTTCACTATGTGTTTAGTTTTGATGAGAACAACTTGTGATTATAAGAGCTTGAAGATCATCAACAAATCAACGTGCTTAAGTCTCAGATTGGTATTAGACTTAGACTAGTAATTAGTTTAGGTTGAGTCTAAGGCTTAGGTAAACTCAATACATGTCTCATATGCATAAAACTTTAAATCATTTTAGTTTTGAGATATGTCATTTATAATATGTTCATGCATCACATAAATACATGTAATATGTGCATCCTAGGCATAAACTTAGTGTTGAACATGTATAAATTAAGTGCATAACGTATTTGAGTTTTGCAATTTGAAAATACACTTGGAAATATGCAGTTAATCGATTAAGGTATGTTTTAATCGATTAACATAAGTTTTTGAAAAGCTGTTGAAACAGAAA
>NC_032023.1:4950766-5055264 GCF_001865875.1 Lupinus angustifolius | reverse complement strand
TGTTGTAAAAAGTGTTGTAACTTTGGGAATCTCAAGGTGTCTTACCACCAACGAGATTGTGTTGTATCTTCATTAGCTTAGAGTTCTTGATAGAAAGAATAGGTTCTTGGCTGGGGCTACACCGCAAGAAAGGTTTTCTTGGGCGGTAGGAAGGGAGTCAAACCAATGAATAAGGTTCTTTAGTTTCAAGTGAATGTCTAAGTGTTGTAATTGGAAGAATTGCTTGTAAAACATTTCAATTATAGTGAAGAAAAATCTCTCATATCAGCCGGGAAACCTGGATGTAGTTTGCAAGTGGACACGCAAACGAACCAGGATAAAAATCGTGTTTCAAGATTTCTCTCTCTCTCTCTCTCTTTATTACTTTAATCGATTACTTTGTATAGTTGTTTTAATTGCTATATTCTGTTTCTATACTATACTGTTGTAACTCTGATATATTTGTAAGCTCTGTATATTCGTTTCAATCTCGGTTGATTGTCGTGCAAGAAACCGAATCTGTTTGTGTAATCTGAGCTGTTTTAATCGATTAAAGTGATTACAACCGATTATTTCTATTATGTTAATCGATTAATCTGGGGTTATTTTAGCATTAATTGTTGTTTTCGAAAAGCGGATACTCTGACCGCTACACATGTTCAACCCCCCTTCTAAGTGTATTTTAGCCATTGATACCTAACACTACAGACCATGCATGCCCTGACCTGTCCACATTTGATATTCACCACAACATTAAGCCAATTACCATTGGCCTGCCAAATGGCAACATTGTCCTGGCAAAAATCTTAGGGATAATAAACCTCACTGATTCATTGACACTGCATAATATTCTCTATGTGCCTGAATTCAATTTTAACTTGATTTCTATTCATAAATCACGAACTCATTGCACTGCAAACTAATCTTTGATAGCTCCAATTGTTCTATTAAGGATATGATTACCTTGAGGATGATTGGACATGCTGAAGTGAGAAATGGATTGAATATGCTAAAAATAAGTTTTAGAAATAGAATAAGTAGACTTCACAATGTAAATAGATCAGAAATTATTTCATTCTTTGACTTGTGGCACTTCAGATTGGGACATCCTTCTATGACTACCTTGAATTCAATAGGCAAATCATGTTCTTATGTTAAGTTTGATACTAGCAATGTATGTGATTACTATCATTTAGGAAAACAAGCTAGGCTTCCCTTTTCTAACAGTATGAATAGAAGTGAACATGCCTTTGATTTGGTGCATATGAATATATGGGGACCCATATCTTATACCTCCATACATGTCCATAGATATTTTCTTACCATTATGGATGACCACACTAGACATACTTGGCTTTACACCATGAAGGCCAAGTCTGAGGCAAGAACCACAATGCAAGACATCATTAAGATGATACAAACTCAATTTGACAGAATGATTAAGGTTATAAGGGGTTATAAAGGGAGTGAGTTCAACATGCCAACACTCTATAGTGCCAATGGCATACTACATCAAACCTCTTATGTGAAGACTCCCCAACAAAACTCTATAGTAGAGAGAAAGCACAAACATCTTTTAAATGTCACTAGAGTTCTTGTCTTCCAATCTAAGATGCCAAAATCCTTCTAGACCTATGCAGTGCAACATGCCACTTACTTCATAAATAGGCTCCCGAGTCATATTCTCTAAGATAAGTCTCTCTATGAGCTCCTACATAACAAGACCCCTATCCTATTGGAATTAAAGGTTTTTGGTTGCTTGGCTTTTGCATCCACTCTTACCTAACATATGTCTAAACTTGACCCAAGAGCAAGAAAGTGCATGTACTTAGGCAACAAGCAAGGCAAACGACCATATGTTATTTGATCTCCAAAACAGAGAGATTTTCACCTCTAGGAATATAATTTTCTACGAACACATATTCCCTTATAAGTCCTTAGATAATGACACTCTGGGAGAAGTGTTAGATAATACCTTTGACTTACTTGAGCAACCAGTATACTACACACCTTTGCATTTGCCCACCAACTCAAGTCTTACCGAGCAAAGTGAAGACAATATAGAGATAGGTCAATCTAACCAAAATCCTCAAACCAACAAATCTTCACCTAAACACCTTAGAAGATCTAATCGTCCAAGACAGGCACCAACTTATCTACAAGACTTTCACTGCAATTTGTCCTTGCACAAAACCTCACATGAGCGTGTGCACCATCTTCTCTCATCTGTCCTATCTTACCAGGCTATAACACCAAGCCATTTAAAACATGTCCTCTCTATAACCACTACTACTGAGCCTAGGTTTTACTACCAAGCCATCAAATACCCACACTAGATAAGGGCTATGTAAGATGAGTTAAATACCCTTAAGTTAAATAAAACTTGGACACTTGTTGATCTTCCACCAAATAAGAAACCTATAGGTAGAAGTGGGTCTACTGGGTTAAATACAACTCAGATGGCTCAATAGAAAGGTATAAGGCTAGGTTAGTAGCAAAAGGCTATAACTAAACTGAAGGCATAGATTTTCTAGACACTTTTGCACCAATGGTCAAACTGACCACTTTTAGATTACTTTTTGCCATAACAACCTCACAAAACTGGATTGTTCACCAATTAGATGTTAATAATGCTTTCCTTCATGGAGAGCTAAATGAAGATGTCTATATGAAAATACCACAAGGTGTGGTATGTAGGGCACAAAACAAGGTATGCAAGCTTCATAAATCCTTGTATGGGCTAAAACAAGCTGGAAGGCAATGATTTACAAGACTAACCAATGCCCTCGTTTCATTGGGATACACACAATCCCACCATGATCGCTCTTTATTCACAAAGGTTATAGGTATGAAATTTACAATTTTGCTTATATATGTTGATGATTTAGTATTAGCAGGAAATGATTCACATGAAAAAACATATGACAAAAGCTGCTTACATAACCATTTCAAAATTAAAGATCTCGATGTTATAAAATATTTCCTTGGATTGGAAGTTTTTAGATCAGTTGAAGGTATTACCTTATGCCTAAGAAAGTATGCACTAGACATCTTATCAGACACAAAATGTTTGGCTTCTAAACCAGCTCCAACACCAATCATCAAAACAACAAAGTTGCATCAAGATGATTCCTCACTATACCAGGATCCAACTTCATATAGAAGACTTGTAGGAAGGCCAGATTTGAGCTATGCTTTCCAACAACTAAGCCAATTCATGAGAAAACCCACCATCATCCACCATCAAGCCCTCACTCGAATTCTGTGATATATCAAAAGCAATCTAGGTTTAAGCTTATTCTACTCCTCCACCTCTCCTCTACATTTGAAAGGATTCAATGATTCAGACTGGGCAGCATATATTAACTCAAGGAAATCCATCAGTGGTGCTTGTGTGTTCTTAGGCAATTCTCTGGTTTCATGGAAATTCAAGAAGCAGGCCACTGTAGCAAGATCATCTTCAGAGACATAATATCGAGCACTTGCAGCAACCTCATGTGAAATCCAGTGGCTAACATATCTACTCATCAACTTCCACATTCCATTCATCAAACCAGTATTGTTATACTGCGACAAAAATTCATCAAGGCACATAGCAACCAACTCGGTCTTTCATGAAGGAATGAAGTACATTGGCATTGATTGTCATGTGGTTCGTGAAAGACTCCAATCTAAACTCTCCCACCTTCTTCCAATTCATACAAATAAAAAACTTGCAAACATTCTTACCAAGCCTTTGGATCCATCCACTTTCAAATTTTTACTTAACAAACTAGGAGTAATAAACATATACTCGCCAGTTTACGGGGGATATTGAACAACAAGCATGACTCACATGACCCTTTGGCCAAGCAACCAGTGCAAGATAATATCGCCCAAACACACTAGCCTCGGTCAGACAATGATTTAGGAAATATGACCTTGGCACAGAGGTCTGACCGAGAAAACATGGCCCTGGCTCATGAGGCTGCACATCAAAATAACCGAGACAGGCAAAACATGACACATAGGTCTGACCGTGAAAATATGGCCTTGGCGCATCAGACAGACCAAGGCACCATAGGCTTGGCGCACCAGTGCATGGGCTTAGCACATCAGGAAGACCAATGCAGACAAGACATGGTGCATGAGCATGACCGAGGAAGGGAAGGCCAAGAACATGAGGCTGACCAAGACAGAATGATCATGACGCATACAACTAGCTCATGGAGCATGACCGAGGAAGGCGAGTCACATGAACCAGACAATCAACTTTGGCCTATCATGATGGCTAATCCTTTTAATTAATCCAGATATTTTACTTAGGCATAATTGTTAATTAGCATTGTTGGGTATTAAGGGTATAAATAAAACAAATAGTTTGTTAAGTTAGTTAGGATTTATTGGGGTAGCTTGTTTCTTAAGCAATATTAAATTGTAGTATAAAAGAGCCTTATGGCTTCTCAAATCAATGAATGAAAAGATGTATTATTCACTATATTTTTCGCAATATTTAGAGCATGCAGATACTTGATAGTTAAAGAATACATGGTTGAGAGTTAGAGCTTGGAGATGCTTCATAGTGAAAGAATACTTGTTTAAAAGTTAGAACCTTTAGTGACTTGATTGAGAAATAATATTTGGGCGAATACTTGTAAATCATTTGGAAAATAGTGAAAAATCCATATGAGAAAAGAAGCTAGATGTAGCTCTTTCTAAATAAGAGTAAACTAGAATAAAATCACTGTGTTCCCCTTTCTTTTTATTGTTTTTGTATATATAAATGTATGTTTTGAACTTGTTAATAGTTTTAATTGTGTGTTTAATCTATTATTATTTTTGAAAAATATTTTAGAATAAGTATTTTTTTAAACTTATCAAACATAATTTAACTATTGTTTGTGACAACTATTTTTCACATGACAATATTATAGACTTTAATGCTTAATTACAATATCTTTATATGATATGATACAGCTAAATGAAAAACACCCATAAAAATTCCACTAAGTTAGTAACCAATATAACAATGTAATAAGGGGTGAACTAGGTGGACACATATCACCTGTTCCTATTCCTGTCCATTTTCCTGTCTCGGTCCAATAAAAAATTGACACTTCATTAAAAAAGAAAATTTTAAAAACTTAAAGTAACGTATGTGCATTACTTAAAAAAATCTTATTGACTTGGGATATGGGACACACTGATTTTGGGACAGGTGATCCCCATTCACTAGGTGTACCTTGTTAACCTAAAAATAAAATTCAAAATTCAAAACCAATCACAAATTAGAAATAATTTATCCAAAATACAATGATTTACATAAGATTTACAAATTCTCAAATAAAATACAAAAAATAATTCTTAATTTCCGTCTTAAGTGAGCTTTATGGGGAGCATTTGCATATATAATAACTTTTCTCATTTTTAAACATTAAAAATTCTCTTTTTTTTGTACAAAAAAATCTCATTTTAAAAAAAATCAAAATCCTTGTAAAAAATTCAAAAACCGAACATATCAACAAATATAAAATCTAAAACTGGTGCGCCAAATACAGAGACAGGTTTCCTATTTATTTTGAAGCCCGTGCCCAAATTGACACTTTCATCATGAAGGTAATAGAAAACCAAAAAATACAAAGAAAACTGAAGAAAAGACAAATGATTACAATGAGAAAAATTAGCTTTACCATGTTTTGAGCCTGCTCAGGATTCAGTAGGCACATTCGGAACACAACCATAGTCAACGCAAGCTTTTCATGATTAAATAACAAGTTAACATACATGACATTTATCTATTTCTATTATACTATTTTTAGGTAAAAATAAAAAGGAAAAATGTTAACACTCTAAATTTTATATGAAAAGTGAATTCTTTTTTCCTAATTACCCATTGAATTTTAATAGTTGATAAAATTAGCCTATACATAAAAATAATGTTAAATTAATAACAATGAAATTTTTTAACTTATACATTTTGTTTTTTCATCAAGACCAATATTATTTTATATATACATATATCAATATTATGATATTAAGTATTTTTAATTCTGAAATTTAATTATCTTATTTTTATCAATCAACTTTGTATTTTAATAGCAGTTTTCTATGGATAAAACCCTAATTAATATATATTATTGCATTTCTACCACTATTTTTTTTGTTGGCGTATTAATAATATAATAATATATTTATACATAAATCAATTTCTTAAATTGATAAACTTTAAGAAATAATTAACAATAAAAAGTAGTCTATTATGACCTCTTACTAAAAGACATAAAGAAGTTTAGACAGGATTTATTCACTTTTCATTATATAAAAAATAAAAGATTCGTGGCTGGAGGCTTTCACTTAGTGGCTAGTGCAATGAGACATTGGGAGAATAAATATATCTAGTATAAACAGTAAATAGATATGACACTATTCTAAACATTCAACAATAGATTTAATATGTATATACTAATGGTATAAATATTTTTTAAACTGTCAGTCAATTATCCACCATTGATCTATTAATAATTATTAATTTTAAACTCCTCAAGAAAAATATTCCTCACACCCACGTGGATGAAACATCTGGTTCGCTGTTTACAGCTATATACCTGAAGGAATGGTGTATACATCTTAGGTGTTAATTTTTTGGTATTCATGAAAATATAAAATGTTATTTTACAGGATTTAAAAAACTTTTACTATCCTAAAATTGTCCCTACCAGGTTAATTTTTAGATGATAAAACAAAAATATAAATCAAAACATTTATTACTTTTTTTTCTCTCCTAACATAAATGTTATGAAGAAATTAAGCATAAAAAACGGAGTTGAATTTATCATTATTCATTAAACAAAAAGTCTATTTTTTTTACCACATTTTTGTAGTATTGTAGATATTATAATCATTGAAAGAAGTAGATACTAAATGATTAGGTTTCAGGTATATGAAGTCATATAATAACAAAAAGTGGTAAAGATGATAGTTACTGTTTAAACAAAAGCAAAAAAAAAGTGCGCACCCCTTTAAACACATTGTAGTGTAATTTTCCACTGATCAATAATTTAAAAACCAAGCTTTTAGTTTGAATATATTCAAATTTAGTGTCAGGCAAAATTTACTTGTGTTGATTTAGTCACCTATAAGGTTAAAACAGTGATAAATTATCAATTAGTAAACTGACATACTTCCTCTTTCAACATAAGTAATGCTGATATCACATACTATAATTGCAATGTAATATTTTTTCTTTGGTTTCTTCGGTCAACATTTGCTTCTTTTTTTTAAACATTTTCACATTTTAACTTTATATAAACAGATAGGTATATATATAAATAAATTTCAAATGTGAATTATAATACTGTTAACAACTTTTTATAAAATATAACTTATATCAATTCATTCATAGGTTAATAATCATATATCATTTAGATTATTTTCTCAAATTTGAGAAAATTCAACGCTGATAGTTAAATAATCAAATATCTTCAATTTTTATTTATTTTAGTATATATATAAATATATATTTACGTCATGATACATATAAATAATGTTGAGTTTTTGTGAAATTTAATATATGAGATCGATATGATAAGCAATGATTAATTTCATGAACTTTATTTTATATAAAAAGTTATTATTAATATTATTATAAATGTTAGAAGTAAGTCCTATATTGCTTAACTCATTATCTTGGTAATGGTTTAAATACCTATTGGATTATTCTTCTCATTGTCAATTGGTTTTGAAATGGAACCTTAACAATAGAATTGATGTGATTTAATTCGTGTAAACATATTTTTTCTCTATATAGCTTGTTCGGAGGAATTTATATTCTTATAAAAAAAATTGTAAACATTTTCTCCTGTTTATTTACCTTAACGAACAAAAGGAAGTCCTCAATGTCTCACTTCCCATTCTCACCTAAAATAGGGGAAATCGCCAAAAAGAAGAATATTGAATATGTGTAAAATAGGTAGTTTTTATATAGTTGAAATCATGTTCTTCTGGATACAATATTCTCAACACTCCACATCTAAATGTATGACTTAGCTTGATTGAAATTTTCATTTCATTTCATATCAGTGTATAATAGTTGAAATGAAAAGTAGCATATTATAGAATATTGAATGGAACCAGAGAGATTAAAATAATGAAAAGGAAGAAAATGCAATAAATCTAAAATATATATTACTTAATTAAAAATCACTACCAAGTGATACATTTAGATTCTAAAACCTTACTAAAGGTATATTACTTGAAACATTCAACTCAACACGACCATTATTCAGTACCTAGTCTAATGATATAGGTATGTTAGTCCGTACTACAACAAATTTGAATGAAAATGAGAACATCATCATATTACTATTCTCTTCACCACCTTCATGATTTGTTTGCGAGTTAAGTTTTAGAGGACAATAATAAGAAATGTAAAACTTGAGAATTATTTAATAATTTTATTTTATGACTTCGAAATCTTTTATTGTCCTCCGATAATCAACTAGCAAACAAACATGGAGGAGAATTGCAATTCAGACATTATCAATACATCAGTTTTCTTAAAGAAATAGAGAGGATCTGGATAGGCTGCATTAGCTGCATGCTGATTTGCATGGTTGAAGACTCTTATAAAAACCAGGAAAAGAAAATTTGAAAGTGGGAGAAGAGATCAAAATATTAAAGCAAGCAAAAACCAATCGGACCATGAGTGCTTAATTCCCCATGGAAGGTTTTTTAGGCCTTCCAATTCATAGTTGATGTACCTTCAAGATTAGGGAAGTATCATCCCTTATCAAACTGGGCATTACTGCCTCTATATATCTTCATTATTGACCATACTCACAGAAATGAAGCTGAAACTTAGAGTGTATATAAAAGACATTCTTGAACTTTAACAAATCAATTTGGTTTATAAAAATGAGGAAGAGAGAAAAGGCCAAGTGGTATAGATATAGATAGAGAGACATAGATTTTTATGAACATATAGTATGAGTATATGATATATATAAATAAGATAATGTATGCATATAGAAGCAGAAAAAGCGGCTACGTGGTGAGGCATGGTTCTGAAATATTGTGATGCACGCATAGTATAGTGAGGGTGAGGGACTAATCTTATATTCCCGCATGCAATGGTTTCTCTTTAATGTACAGTGCGGGCACGTTTCCACAAGGGAAAAATAAAAAGGAAAGTGGGGAAGGGATATAGAAAGTGAATATGTTTGAAGATTCAAGAATTCTTTTTTAATGGCGGATTTAGGACCCTAGACATGGGTGTAAGTTGAATTGAGTTATTTAAAATAATTGATGAATGCAATTTTATATAACTATAAATATAAAAAATATTAATTGTAAGGATAATGAGTAAGGATTCTCTTCAAAATTGGAGAAATAAATACTATAAAAATAAATGGGGGAAATGACATATTATGACACTTTAAAACCTTTTACTTATAATGAAATAATATTTTTATGAAGGAAAAATAAGAATAAGGAAACTTGTTCAAAGACAATATATACAATGTTTTTCTGTATACTATATGGAGTGTCCAAAGTTAACAAGTTGTGTTAAAGCCTGGTGCATCCTCCGAATCCGTCTTTGTCTATGGTGCTTCAAGTTTTGGCTTTTCTTTTCCTTTAACTTTTGGTCGGTTGTGTTATAAAAGTATTGCAATTTTATGGAAGCTTTAGTTGAGAATCTTATTTTACATCTGGGTTATACATTCAGTGTAAACATTATATATTTAAGATATAGATTTTTTTAAATGCATGAAATAGGTCACATTTTAGTGAAAGAAGTAACTATATATTGTTGGTTATTGGTTCAATTACATAATTCGTCTACCCTTAATGTAAGTTTTTTTCAGTCTTCAATATCAACTTATCATTATTTTCAGTAAATTAAAATATTTCATTCAACGCATTAAAAATACCTTATATGTTCCATAAAAGACCTTATTTAGGGGAGTAAAACTAAACCAACATAAAGGAGTAAAAAGAGACATCACAAAGTTGAGAGAGAGGGTGACATGTCTCAATTAATGCCAGTCGAAATGTCACACTTAGTTGTAAAAATAACTAGAAAGAATTCTCTTTAGGAATTGAAAGATAAGTTATCCGTTCTATTTTTGTATTTAAGAAAATATTATGTTACTTAATTTTTTTCAAATGTTTTTTACACATTTTTTTCTCCATGGAGAGAATCCTAACCTAAAAATAACAAAGAGTTTTTATAAGGTTAACACATTTGACCAAATTTGGTATCAGCCCTCACCGTAGTTTGAATTCCATAATTATAATTCTCTTATTGATATGCAATATATAATTTTACTATAAATATTGGTTAAGGTTTATAGCAAGGTTATTGGGACCGGACCGGACCAGACGGTCCGACCAGTCCAACCATCACCTGCTTAAATAGACGGTCATGTACACCTTGAAAACCGGGAACCCTTTCCAAGTCGTTTTGGGCCGTGGTAAAACCGGTCCAACTGGATTAGATCGGGAAAAACCGGAATAACTCGGTTGGTTAAACCGGCCGGCTATAAGAAATTAAAAAAAAAAAAAAACACAATGCAATAAAAAACATAACTACTAAGTGCAAAACAATTTTTCTTACATTATATTGATAAGTATGTTATTCACGTATTTTAATTAATTATATAATATATGTATATATATGATTATATATGATATTATAATGTTGTCTTGTCCGACCGGATGGCCTAATCGGTTAAACTAGTTAGAACATATACTTGACCTCTTCCAATTTGATGTCCGGCTCGGATTTCATAATATTGGTTTATAGTACTCTTAGTGTCCTATTAGAGTAAAAATTCTCTCAAACTATTGGAGAAGTAAGTGTTGTAAATAATCAAATAAAAAATAAAATATGATTGTGTTATTTTATTTATAATATGATTATATTTTTATCTTTAAAACTAACAATAAAAAGAAAATTTCTCTCATCAGTACACCACTAACATGTTTTACTCTATTTGATTGGTTGACTATGTTTCATTTTACTTGATTGATTGGTTTTAATAAATAACTAAGGGTTTAATAAGCTTGTTCAAAACATGCATAACGGAAAATAAGTTATCTATTTGTGTTAAAATATGCATACACTATAATAAGTAGACAAAAATAGTTGTAAAAATACGTCAGGAGACTGCGTTGGCTTTCGAAAAATTCTCTTTTAAAAGTATGAAAGTCCTACACGTGTATCCACACCGAGACTCATCCTTGTTATATTAAAACTTGATCCTGGAGCAAAAATTCAACTCAAAATAAAATTATAATATTTCAAACAAAAACAAGATGAAAGGATTGAAGAAAACAATTTTTCTTTCCTTTGTATCTTGCCTATATAACTTCATTATTACTTAGTTACATGAGGTTTTGTTTTATAAAAATATAAAACCAAAACTTCATTCAATCCATTTATTAGTGTCAATTAACAATCATTTAGTGTCAATTAACAACGCATCAATTTAGTAAAATGTTTTGTTCTTGGTTTTCAAAATTGACTATGAGTTTTAAACCTTTGAAATATTACAATTAAGTCTCACTTAATTATATTAAAGATGACTGAGTAATATTTTTTGTATTTTTTATGCTAGCAAAAAATACAATAATATTCCACTTAAGAGTAAATATACAAAATTAAACTATTTAGTTTAGATATTTTCTCGTCCAACAAAAATCAGAACACTCGATAGTGTGTGACACCGTAGGTTCATTACTAAACCGGTAGTAAATTAGCTCATTAATTAAACTCATTACCATGTGTTGATGGATTCTTTCTTAATTAATCACTAATTCTATAATGATTTAATTATACCCAATAATCATTCAACTAATATCATAAGGCATTAGGTGTCCGATATCAAAATATAATAAGTAACTTGTTAATTACTATGATAATCTCAAGTCTAAGGAAAATATATATATTTCTTCATAAGAATATCCTATGGACAATTCAAATGTAATATATTAATCATTAGGGATTCTCATTTGAGTCAGTTCAATGGTCAATCTCTATATGCAAAATTTATATGTCTAATTTAATAAATGAGATCTATTAATATTTATCTAATAATGACTATTACACATATATTAATTTATCTGGATTAATAGTGACATAAACTCAATAATCCAATAATCAAGAACAATTTTAGATTAAAATTATAAAAGATTTATTTCTGATTATTATAATCTCTATTATAATAATAAGTCTATAATTTTAATCAATGACCTTTCATATTAATTATTTTGACAAACAATGAATATGATATTAAAATAATAATATATATAACTTTATTATTATAAACATGACAAATTGGTTTTTGGGCCTACATTATACCCGTACAATAACAATTAAATTGAAATTTTATAATTTTTAATCAATCATATAGAATGGAATATAGTTGGACATCAGATTCCTCCCCATCTGAACTTATTGTATTTGTAACAAAGCAAACAAGAGTTGCTTTCTGTTGTAAGTGGTTGCTGTAACATGTGGGGATTTGTGTGACTTTGTAAAAAGGTTTTTACATAGTGATCTTCACCTACTTGTTGTGAATACTTTGTGGGGGAGAATGATGTCTCCGCACATGTCAGTGTTATATCTCCTGAGCACATCACAAATATAATGGAAAAAGAATTTCCCTGCACATGGACGAAGTCAATTATCTCTAGCTAAAGAGGAGAATGCTTTTTCAATAATTGTAATTGTAACTAAATACTTCCATGGAGTCTTCACAAAATTCATTAACTAATATTACAACACATTCATACAACATAAATATAATATCAGAGATTTTATGTATGAAAAATGATTCATATATTAGTTATAAAAAGTAGAGTTAATATTCACTTTCATTATTAAAAAATTTCATCATCCAAAAAGTAAAGTTTAAACTAGAATTCAAATATTATAAATGTGAGTCAAAATAGTCATTGTCAGTATCAATGGTTGTAAAATATGTTAAAAATAATCATTTTAACTTATATTTTATATTTTTTGGACCATTTTAGGTTTTTCAATTTTTCAAGTAACAAATTGGTACAAGCAAAAAAAAAGTTCATGAATACTTTTACTGCATTAAAAATTGCATGGATATATATATATATATATATATATAATATATATATTAAAAATAAACTATTATACAGGTATATGTGAAATTTATTTAACACTAGAATTAATTACATTTTTTACTTTCATCTTTTATGTTTGTATAATTTTAGTTACTCCATTTTATTTTGACGATACTTTGTCCTTGGACTTTTCAACATGTGCACTATCAATCTTTGTCTATTCATAAGTCACAAAACTTATTTATGTGGTAAATAGATTCTGAATTTTAGCAATCCGACAACATCCGTTAGTTTTTAAAATAATAAAACTGATATAAAAATAATAAATTGACCAGCACTCGCAATAATATTAGTTATATAATATAAACTTTGACTCATACTACTTGTATGTCAAGTAGCTGTCTAGTTATATCATATATGGTTCAATTAATATCAACGGACGTTAGTTCAAGTGGTAAATGCTTGATTCTTCTTAAGCAAGGTCTCAAGTTCGAGTTTTGTGGATGAAATAAATGTTTACTGAGAGAGTTAGCCCCACATACCTGTAGATATACCCGATTCGGATAGGATTGTCTGCAATGCGAGAAGATACTTGTGGGAAACCAAAAAAAAAATATAGTTCAATTAATAGAACATGAACTAAGGACTAATTGTAAACAAATTGTAAAGTTGGAAGGCAAAAAATCATCAAAATAAAAATGAAGAGAGAAAATTCCTTCAGCCACAAAAGACAAGAAACCTAAGTGTAATTGAATCTAAATAATACAACAACATATATATTATTGCATATATATAATTATTTTTTTGGGTAAGTTAAAATTAAATTTTAAATTGGGAATCCTTCCTAATTGATGTGGAAACAAGACCAATGAATCTTGGTAGATGAACCATTGAGTACATTCAATGATGGTTATTCCAATGTCTTGGAATTATTCCTTGACTCTTGAGAATTATGAAGTCTAGCTTAGAAAGATGGAGTAGCACTTTTCAAAGTGTCTAGAAAAGTATGACATCAATTAATCATCCACTATGTCTTTATGATGGAGCATTCCTCCCTTTCACTGTATATATGGGACTTGTGAGGAAGATATACAACGAGAAAGAACAACATAGAGAGAAAGTGAGAGAGTTTATGTCCACATAGTGCGAGATTTGTATTCCTAATGAGATACAAGAGATACTTTGTATTTCCATCCTTTTTGGGTGAGATTGAGTGTTATCCTCTTTGTAATGGAGAGTCAAATATTATAATCATACTTTCTATAGTGGAGATATTTTTTAGACTAGGTCTCGTGGTTGCTTCCTTCTCACATTGAGGAGGTTTTTCCACGTTAAATTTTTTTGGTGTTATTCTTCTACTCTTCTCTATTTTATTTATACACTTGCTACTTCTGCAAGTACCCATTTTGCATCACACAGAGGAGGGAAATTGGTTCTGAATTTCCCAAAAGTGGTATTAGAGCTCCCAGATTCATTCAGGAGCTTAGCCTGTGAAGTCCAAGATGAAAGGAGTCGTTAATATCTCATTTGATGAAGATATGTTCAAGTTGACAGCTGACAACTATTCCTATTGGAAGCCCATGATGGAGGATCATTTATATTGCAAGGATATGCATGAGCCTATTTCTTTCAAAAACAAGTCAAAAGATAAGGGTGACAGAGATTGGGAGCTTTCGAATTGAAAAGTTGTTGCAGTGATTCGGAAGTGTATTGATAGAAGTTTATTTGAGCATGTATCAATATACACAAATGCATATGAGTTATAGTCGAAACTTGAATCTATGATTCAAAAGAAAACTCCCAGAAATAAAGCATATCTTGTTAGAATGCTTGTGAAACTCGACTATAAAGATGGTTAGAGCATGATAGAGCACTTGAATTCATTCAAGGGTCTTGTCAATTAATTGACAAAGATAGATATGAAGATAGATGATGAGTTGCAAGCACTTCTGCTACAGAGTTCGTTGCCTAAAAGTTGGGATACATTGGTGGTCACGCTCATCAACTCAGTCCCTGATGGAAAGGTCTCAATGGATATTGTTTTAGATAGTCTATTGAATGAAGAATCCAGAAGAAAAGAACGAAGTACATCCTTCCACTCTGAAGCAAATATTGTGGAGAGATGTGGAAGAAGTGAAAATCAGGGGAGGAACGGATCTCGTGGAAGAAGCAAAAGCAAATTCAAAGGCCTCTCTCAATCTCGCATGAGATCAATAACATGCTATTATTGTAGTAAAGAATGACATAAAATATTTGAATGCAGGTCCTTGAAGAGAGACCAGAAAGATGGAAATGTCTCTGAAGATTTAGTTGATCCAAGAAAAAATGGTCTTAAGTCTACCGTAGTCGTCACCACAGATGATGATGTTCTCCTCATTGGAGAAGACAATTACCTAAATGTTTCATATGGTGATTATGCTTGGATCGTTGACTCAAATGCTTTTTTTTTATATAAGTCCACATGAAGGTTTCTTCTCAAACTACAAGAAAGGTGATTATGGTATTGTGAAAATGGGAAACCATGTTACAAGCAAGATTGTAGGAATTGGTGATATTATATTGCTAACAAACACAAGAGGAAAGCTTGTACTGAAGGAGGTGAGACATGTCCCAGATATGCGTCTCAACCTTATCTCAACGGGTAAGTTGGATGATGCTGGTTTTATAAGCCACTTTGGTGCTAGAAAGTGGAAACTAGCAAAAGGCAACCTCGTTATTGCTAGAGGATCAAAGGAAGGATCTTTTTACATTATGCAAGGAGGAATTTGTTCTAGAGAAGCACATGTTGCTATCGACTCCAAAGATCTTTGGCATAGGCGATTGGGGCACATGAGTGAGAAGACACTTTAGATGCTCGCCAAAGACCACCTTCCAAGTATAAAAGGTCAAATTTTAGATTCTTGCACTGATTGTCTTTATGGTAAACACCATAGAGTCAATTTTCAGAGAACAGACAATCCCTCACAGAGAGATGAAGTACTTGAATTGGTACATTCAGATGTTTGTGCACCATCTGAAAGATCTCTTAGAGCAGCCTACTACTTTATCACATTCATAGATGATCACTCGAGAAGAGTATGGGTGTACTTGTTGAAAAGCAAACTTAGAGCAGCCTACTACTTTATCACATTCATAGATGATCACTCGAGAAGAGTATGGGTGTACTTGTGGAAAAGTAAAGATCAAGTACTATCAGCATTTAAAGAGTTCCATGCACTAGTAGAACGTGAGACTGAGAAAACGTTGAAGCGTCTGAAAGCAGACAATGGTGGAGATTATCGTGGTCCATTCAAAGCCTATTGCAAGGCTTATGGTATCAAACTAGAGAAGACACCACCAAAGACTCCTCAGTTGAATGAAGTAGTTGAGAGGATGAACCACACAATTGAGGAGAAGATCAGATGCATGTTGCAAGATGTCAATCTCCCCAAGTCTTTCTGGGGTGAAGTAGTGAAGACTGCATTAGACCTCATAAATCGGAAACCTTCAAGACCCTTGAATGGAGAAATTCTAGAGGAAGTATGGTGCAAGAAGAAGGCATCCTTCAACCACCTGAGAGTATTCGGATGCAGAACCTTCATTCCCATTCCAAAAGATGAGAGAAACAAGTTGGATGCTAAGACCAAGGAGTGCATTTACCTTGGGTCTCCAAAACATGAATTTTCATACATACTATGGGATTTGATAAACAAGAAAGTTGTGAGAAGTAGAGATGTTATGTTCTTTGAGGATTAGACTATCAAAGATGTTCAAAAGAAAAGTCAATGCAAGTCCAAAGTTCGCATTGATTTAGGAAGAGAGATCCCTCAACAAACAGATCATGATCATCAGATAGATTCATAACTGATAGACCAACAAGCAGATCCTGCTCACACGGAACTTGACCATATTAATGAAGAGTCAGATCATGATAAAGTGGTGGTAGATACACAAATGCATCAAGAACCCGAGCCAGTAGAGCATCATATGCAAGTTGAACTGAGGCACTCTAGAAGAGCCAGAATACTTTCTTCAAAGTATCCTGAAGAAGATTATATCACACTGATATATTATGGTGAACCTCAAGACTTCTCAAATGTTATGCAGACATCTAATAAAGAAAAGTGGATTAAAGCCATGGCAGATGAGATGAACTCGTTACATGAGAACCACACTTATGATCTGGTGGAGTTGCCCAAAGAAAGAAAAGCCTTGAAAAACAAATGGATTTATAGGCTTAAAGTTGGAGAAGGAAGCTCGAGATTAAGGTACAAAGCTCGGATTGTTGTGAAAGGATGCAATCAGAAGAAATGGGTTGATTTTGATGAGATATTCTCACCAATGGTGAAGTATTCCTCCATAAGAGTAGCATTGGGTCTAGCAGCTAGCCTAAACTTAGAAGTTGAACAACTTGATATCAAAACAACTTTCTTACATAGAGACATCAAAAAAGAAATCTATATGGAGCAACCATAAAGTTATGAAGAACCAGGAAAGGAACACTTAGTGTGTTGTTTAGATAGGAGTTTAGATGGTCTGAAACAAGCCCTGAGACAGTGGTACAAGAAGTTGGAATCCTTCATGGCCAAATATAGTTTCAAGAAGACAACTGGTGATCATTGTGTATTCATTAAAAGGTATGAATATGGAAACTTTATTATCCTCCTCTTATATGTTGATGATATGTTAATCATTGGGCATGACAAGACCAAGATTGTTGGTTTGAAGAATGCTTTAAGCAAGTCTTTTGCTACGAAAGACTTAGGTCCTGCAAAGCAGATCCTTGGAATAAGGATATAGAGATCGTTCCAAGAAGTTGATATGGCTATCACAAGAGAAGTACATTGAGAAAGTTCTCAAGAGATTTAACATGGATAAGGCAAAGCCTATTAGTGTTCTACTTGCTGGACATTTCAAGTTAACAATAATGCAATGTCCAACCAGTGATGAAGAAAGGAAAGAAATGAGCAGAATTCCTTATTCCTCTGTGGTAGGAAGCCTAATGTATGCTATGATTTATACAAAACCATATATTGCCCACGCAGTTGGAGTTGTGAGTCGGTTGTTGTCTAATCCCTACAAAGAGCATTGGAATACAATAAAATGGATATTGAGATATCTGAGGGGAACTACCAAAAGATGTTTATGCTTTGCTAATGAAGATCCTATATTAGTTGGATACACAGATGCTGACATGGCTGAAGATGTAAATTCTAGAAAATCTACATCAACTTATCTAACTACTTTTGCAGGGGGAGCTGTATCTTGGCAATCCAAGTTACAAAGATGTGTTGCATTATCAACAACTAAAGTAGAATATATTGCAGCATCTGAAGCTGGAAAGGAGATAAAATATATGAAAAATATATTGCATGAGTTGAGTCATGCTTAAGATAGATATGTTTTGCACTGTGATAACCAAAGTGCAATTCACCTACTAAGAATCCTATGTTTCATTCTTGGACAAAGCACATTGATTATCGTTATCATTAAATACAAAATGCTTTGGAGGATGGTGAGTTGTGGCTAGAGAAAATTCATACAAATGACAACTAATCCGACATGATGACCAAGACAGTTTCACTCAAGAAGCTAACACATTATTATAGAGGTGCATGACTGGTGATACCCATCAATTAATTCAGGAAGGGGGAGATTTGTTGGGAATCATTCCTAATTGATGTGGAAGCAAAACCAATGAATCTTGGTAGATGAACCTTTGAGTACATTCAATGATGATTATTTCAAGGTCTCTGAATCATCTCTTGACTCTTGAGAATTATGAAGTCGAACTTAGAAAGTTGGAGTAACACTTTTCAAAGTGTCTTGAAAAGTATGACATCAATTAATCATCCGTTATGTCTTTATGATGGAGCATTCCTCCCCTTCACTATATATGGGACTTGCGAGGAAGAGATATAACAAGCAAGTGAGAAAGAACAACATCTATAGAAAGTGAGAGAGTTTATATCCACATAGTGTGAGATTTGTATTCCTAGTGAGATACTAGAGAGAATTTGTCTTTCCATCCTTTTTGGGTGAGATTAAGTGTTATCCTCTTTGTAAGAGATGGTCGAATATTGTAATCTTACTTTCTATAGTGGAGATATTTTCTGGACTAGGTCTTGTGGTTGTTTCGTTCTCATATTGAGGAGGTTTTTCCACGTTAAAAATTCTTGGTGTTAGTCTTCTACTTTTTTCTATTTTCTTTATACACTTGCTGCTTCCGCAAGTGCTCATTTTATATCACACAGAGGAGGGAAATTGGTTTTGAATTTCCCAAGATAACCTAAAGTGTCCATCACAAATGAATGGCTCGAGTTGTCGTGCATGGGAGCAAAAGGGAAAGAGATGGGTTTCAGAATTGGGAAGAAATGGGGATTAGAAATGTAAATGTAGCACTTACCAAGAGAAAGTGAATCAGAGAATTGAAGAGAAATGAAATCTGTATTTTATTAAAGAAGAGAATGAATTACAAGGAAGAGGTAGAACACTATATATAGAAGGGAACTACCAACTAATTCCTATAACAAACTCTATAACTAACTTCTTCTTCATGAGTCTGGAACCTTCTACACTATTCTGATTTTAACTAATCTGAATTGAATGGTTCTCTAATATTCCCCCCTGAACCTGAGGGTTCTTTAATCATGTTGAAATAGTCTTTGACTTGGAGTTGATTTCTGAGACTCATGAACTGAGAGTTGCTTAAAGGCTTTGTGAGAATGTCTACAGTTTGATAAATTGAAGAGACATGCTTGACAACTAGAGTTTTGTTCTGAATTTTGTCTCGAACAAAAAATAAGTCTAGTTCAATGTGTTTGGTCTTATTGTGTAACACAGGATTGTGTGACATGGCAACTGTGCTAAGATTGTCACAAAACACAATAGGAGTTATGTAGTGTTGTTTAAGTTCGCTTAGAAGTGATTCTATCCACATCAATTCTTGAGAAGCAAGAGCTAGACTTCTGTATTCTGCTTCTGTGCTTGATCTGGATATTGTTTGTTGCTTTTTAGACCACCAAGTAACTAAATTTGGACCCAAAAAGATACATGCACCTGAGGTAGACTTCCGATCATCAATATCAGATGCCCAATCAGCATCACAAAAAGCAGAAAGCGCTAATGGAGTGTGATTATGAGCTTTCCTAATAGTTAAGCCAAAGTTGACTGTGCCTTGTAAATATCTGAGGATTCTCTTAACAGCAGTCCAATGAGATTGAAGAGGTTTTCCAAGAAACTGACACACTTTGTTGGCACTAAATGCTATATCTGGTCTTGTGACAGTAGCATATTGTAAAGCTCCAACAATTGATCTATAAAAAGTAGGATCCTCAAAGAGATCATTTCCTTCTTGAGAGAGTTTGCAATTGCTAGCCATAGGTGATGGCATTGGTTTTGCTGTATCCATATTAGCTCTTGCTAAGAGATCTCTAATATATTTGGTTTGAGACATGAGTAAGGTTCCATCAGAAAGATGCTTGACTTCAATTCCAAGAAAGTAGTCCAATTTTCTGAGTTGCTTAAGAGCAAATGTGGTACTAAGATCTTTAATCACTTTAGAGACCATTGAAGGAGATGAACCAGTGACTATTATATCATCCACATAAACTAACACGTATAGCTGAAAGTCTGATGAAGTGTGAATGAACAAAGAGTTGTCACATCTGCATGAGTAAAACCCAAACTGAAGTAGAGATCCCTTGAGTCTTTCAAACCATTGTCGGGGTGCTTGTTTGAGACCATAGATGGCCTTATGCAATTTGCAGACCAACGTTTTATCACTATGTTGAAAACCTGTAGGTTGTTGCATGTACACCTCTTCATTAAGGAGACCATTTAGAAAGGCGTTGTTAATATCAAGTTGTTCAATAGGCCACTGATAAGAGACTACAAGAGTGAGGAGAACCCTGATAGTAACAGGTTTAACTACCGGTGAAAAGGTTTCAGTGTAGTCGACTCCAAACTTCTGATGAAACCCTTTAACAACAAGTCGTGCCTTATATTTGTGAATAGTTCCATCAGGATTTTCTTTAATCTGGAACACCCATTTGCATCCAGTAGCTTGCTTTTTAGGGGGTAAAGGAACTAAAGTCCATGTCTCTAGACCCATAAGAGCATCATACTCAGCTTGCATTGCTTGACGCCAAACAGGATTGGCTAAGGCTCCTCTAGTGTTAACAGGTTCAATTTCACCAAGAAAGGATCTGGGAACAAGAGGTTTGAAAATTCCTCACTTAGATCTGGTTTGCATGGGATGTGTAGACCGAGGTAAAGTGGAGACATCCTGAGACAAATCAGGAGAAGAGGGAACCTGATGAGGAGGAGACTCTGGTGACACAATAGGGGTCTGAGAAAAAGTGTGATTAGGTGAGATAGTAACATGAGGTAATGTAGAGGATGATGAAATAGGAGTGTTAGGGAGCAGATTAGTTATCAAGGGAGTAGGAGAGAAATTGGAAACAGGGACAGGATGAGATGTAGGAGCATCAAAAGAAGGACACATTTTAGATGAAGTGGATGGTGTAAGACGTGGAAAAGGGAATGTATGTTCATCAAAAAGAACATCTTTAGAGACATAAATCTTTCCATCTGGAGACAAACACTTATACCCTTTGTGAGAGGTAGAGTATCCAAGAAACACACACTCGGTACTTCTATAGCTTAGTTTATGTTTGTTGTAAGGTCTAAGTAAAGGAAAACAGGCACATCCAAACACTTTGAAACTAGTATAATCAGGGAGAGTGCCAAACAATATTTCAAAGGGAGACACATTATTAAGGACAGGAGTAGGTAACCTATTTATGAGGAAAACAGCTGTAGTGAATGCATGTTCCCAATATGACAAAGGTAATTTGGCATGAGATAACAGAGAAAGACCTGTGCCAACAATATGTCTGTGTTTTCGCTTAACTGTTCCTTGTTGATGGTGAGTGTGAGGACAAGACAGTCGATGCACAATACCTAAAGTTTTGAGATAGGTTGAAAAAGGTCTAAACTCACCCCCAAAATCACTTTGTATAGCTTTAATAGTTTTATTGAACTGAGTGTGAACAAACTTGAGAAAATATTGAAACATGGATGAAGTTTCAGATTTCTGTTTGAGTAAAAATATCCATGTGTGTTTAGAATGAGCATCTACAATTGAAAAATAGTATCTAAACCCCGAGACTAAATAAACAGGAGCAGGTCCCCACAAATCAACATACAAGAGATCAAAAGATGAATGATACACACTAGTGGAAGTAGGGGCATAAATTTTGTGTGCTTTTCCTAAACAACAAGAGGAACAAAAATCAGTAAACTTTTTATTAGAATGTGGGATTTGACAGTGCTTCATTATTTGTGCGACTATGGTCTTATTAGGATGACCAAGTCTGCAGTGCCAAAGGAAGTAAGGACTGTAATGTTGTTGTTTCATATTACAAACAGTATGAACACTAGGTGTTTTACTGGTACTGGATGTCCTATCATTAAAGGAAGAAAAGGAGCTATGAGAAGCATATCTTGGACGAAAGCCATGAAATGTGTAGAAACCATCTTTAGTGAGACTCCCTTGAAGCAAAACCTCATTAGTACCCTGAGATTTGATAAAACAAATGTTAGCATGAAACTCAAAATAGCACGAATTATCTCTTGCAAATTGAGAGACACTCATAAGGTTTTTAGTAATAGAGGATACTAAGAGTAAATTATTTAGAGCAATAGTAGCATTTGGATTAGAAGGAGAAACAAAATAGGAATTTCCAGTGCGAGTAATGGGAATACCAACTCCATTACCCATGTATATATGTTCCGGTCCAAAATTTTCAATCGGCTCATGCACAAGAGATGGGTCTGCTGTGAGGTGATTTGTTGCTCCAGAATCTGGGTACCAAATGTTGTTTCTGGTTTCATACGGTCCCAAGCTTGCTGTCATTACATGGGAAGGATAATGCTGTCCCCTTGTATAGTGAGTATTATATTGTGATTGAGGAATTGGGCCTGGTCCTGGCCCAAGCAAAGAATGTTGTCCAGGAAGTGCAGAATTGTAAAAGGAAGGCATATGAGGAGATTCTCGTGGATAGGTATGGCGGGTTGTGGGGCGGTATGCATGAGCAACCCTTGGCCCATTATGAGATGGCCATTGACCACGATTGGTAAAAGGCAGAGGAGGCAAGTAGGTTAATTCATCCAGAAACTCAGGTGGTGCATAGTAACATACTGAAACATCATGTCTTGGCCTCCTACAATACTCGCAGTAGGACGATGGTGGTCGACCAGAGCTTCTGCCACCGTGAAAACGTCCTCCGCGACGAGAACGTGAGTTCCCCCGATAGGAACCGAGTCCTCCATGACCTCCATGACCACCAAGTGACACCGGAGATAGTGAATCGTTTCTGGAACGATAGTGCAGCGAAGACGAAGGTACGTCAAGATACGACGGAAGAGGTTGTGAGCTTACCGGAGCCGGAGAAGATGACGAAGCAACAACCATGTTCGCAGAGAGTGCATCGGAAAGAGCTTTTGATTTGTTCTTTTCCATTCTGGATTCAAAAGTGAGAAGGAAGGATTCTAGGTTATGGAGAGTAGGAAGATCTGGTTGACTCTCAACCGACGTTATGATCGGTTGAAACTCTTCATTTAATCCATCCAGAATGTAATCTATGTGTTCTGAAGGAGAAATTGGAGAACCGATGAAGGTGAGTGCATCAACAAGATTCTTGATCTTCATCAGATAATCAGAAATGGTACTTGAACCTTGTGAAATTGAACGCAATTGAGATCGTAACTGTCTTCCTTTGGCTTTTGTCTGTGAGTTGCAATAGGCATCGAGTTCTTCCCAGAGTTGCCATGAGTGAGTGCATCCTACAACCCTAGGTCGTAGAGCTTCAGAAAGTGAATTCAAAATCCATGAAAATATTGTTTGATCCTGTTCTTCCCATCGAAGGAATGCAGGATTGATTCGATTGATTAGCCGATCATCATCATTAAGAAATCGATGTGGAATTTCGGTACCGAGCACAAACCGATTTGCTCGATTTGAAGTAAGAGTAGCAATCATAAAGTGACGCCATACCAGATAATTCTTATCGGTGAGCTTCATCGAAGGTAGATGAAGTACTAATGGTGATGAAACAGCGTGAAGTGGTGAAGGATCAGAGGTTGAGCGTGGCGGAGAAAGAGAAGAGGTCCCGGCAGCGTCGGCGGCGTTGGCCATTGTTGGCGTGATACCATGTAAATGTAGCACTACTAAGAGAAAGAGAATCAGAGGATTGAAGAAGAAATGAAATTTGATTTTTATTAAAGAAGGGAATGAATTACAAGGATGAGGTAGAACACTATAGAAGGTAACTAACAACTAATTCCTATAACAAACTCTGTAACTAACTTCTTCTTCATGAGTCTAGAACCTTCTACACTATTTTGATTTTAACTAATCTGAACTGAATGGTTCTCTAATAAGAAAGGCTATGGAAATAGGAGGAAAAGGAACAAATATTATCTAATGTACAAGTTACACATTTTAGAGTCCAATATATTTGAATCCAGATAAAAGTCCATTGTTTGATGTTGAATTATTATTGTATATTAGACAACTTCAACCCAAACAACCTTAAGAAAATGTGAGTAAAATAATGGTGTGAATAGATGAGGATATATTTGGATAAAAATGGATTAAATTCTCGGAAATTTAGTGTACAAATATTTCTAACATATAAGTGTGACATTATTAGTGGTTAATTTCTGACCCATGTCAATTTTTGGTGGACAGAAATATATAGAAGTACTCATTTGAAAAAGCAAAGATAGATGAATAGATAGTGTGAATATTTTTTTTACTCAATTGTTTTTTGTAGTCACTACTTTTTTTCCACCACCATCCCTTTGGTAATGAAGTCTCTGAAATTTGACTAGCAAAAGACATTTAAAAGGTAGTCGAAAGTAGATAAGACATTTGCTCCCCAAGCTCAAACATGAAGAAAGTGTAGAAATGGTACCTTTTGGGAAAAATTTGTGACTGAAGCAAGCTTGAAATTTATCTTAGAAGACCCATGAACTAATCATGGTCAGAATTTACCAAGTTGATGAAGAACCTCATTTAAAATAAAAGAAGTGGATTAAGCACCATAAATGAGCTTTGGAATGCCAGTTTTTATAAAGAAGGATCACATGTCTCAAAAAATTCATGTTATGTCCTAAGTCAATCACATTATACTAAGTAATATAAAAAATTTATTTCCTGTTTTTAGATTTTTCTTGTTAATGATACTATTTAATTGGAGTGAGACAAAAAAAGGGGGAAGGGATCTCTATAAATAAGCCTCTAAGAAGATAGAAGAAAGATCCTAAAATCATATATAGAAGAACATGTGACTGAACTATTATTGACAAAAAATTGTTTAGCCAGGACCATAAAACAAGAGATGAAATTAATGATGGTAAGTTGTGTATTGTTTCCAAATCTCTCTTAAGTTAAACTTCAGTTAACCATCAGGCCGGTGAGCTGCATGCATCATCTTCGATTGCTCCTCTTAATACACCTTGTACCCTACTAACAACTGCATGCTAAGATCCAAAACATCTTCACCTGTTTCATGTTTACACTTTCTGTTTTTAATTTCACTTCAGTAGTAATAAGTTATATCAATGTTATGTGAACCAGACTTGAAAATGGATATTGTTTAAGATATTAACCAAATGAGGAGTTAAACTGTTTTGAACTAGAAAAGTTTTGATTTCACCGTGTTAAATCTGATTAAACCACAATTATCCGAAAAGTAAACCGAACAGTTCACATTTTTTTTTTTAAAATGGCAGAATACTACTATAATATTTAATTTTACTCCAATACGAAAAAAGACGGAGATATATTACTTCAATATAATTATACATATTATTAATTATATAAAACTTCACATTTATATATAATTATATATAAAATCATTTAGCATGACCGAACGGTTTAACTATTTAAACATATTAAATTTAATACAAAACATCTCCCAGTTTAATGTTTAGCTCAAGTTTCACAACATTGGGTTATATATATCTCACTAACTAGTATCCAAAACATTAAAAATACCAAACTTTAATCTCACTAAGTAGTATATGTTACATAGATCCAATGATGATATAATACTATTCTAAATCAAATTCATTAACAAAACGCCCTATCATAAATATTATATTCATTTTTCCTACGATTTTTTTTGCTTCCCTTTTTTCTCTAAAAATTAGACTAACTTCCATTTAACACAATATCATTACTAGGCAAACAATCTCATACAAACATGCCCAAACCACCTAAGAATAATCCTATCATCTTTTTTTTAACAATAAGAGATAATTCATCTTTCTAAATAATACATTCATCTCTAATCCTATATTCTCTAATATGGTCCACTAATCCAATACAATATTCTTATTTCTACTACATAAAGTTTATTCTCTTATTAACATTTTATTATCTAGCATGTAATGTCATAACCTTTTGAGTCTTATAGTTATACAATAAAATTTCACTCCAACTTGAGTATCACATTTCTATCACATATGACAATTAAATGAATAGACATTTTCATTCATCCTACTTAAATCATATGATTTATATTTTCCTCAATTGCCTTATCATGTCATGATTTGTTCAAATTACTTAAATTTAGTTACATGTTATGATATGAAGTCAAATGCAATTAACTATGTCAATGCATCTTATGGGCCAGCTTAGTCTCGATGGGAAAAACCACTTAGTGCTGCTAGCACCTGATGAACGCATATATAACAAATAAACTGCAAGGGTGGTGAGTAAGCTGGCCAATATATAAAGTGCCACTAAGTGCTTCTACCACTTGATATAAGTGAAGACAATTGTTACACTTTTAATACAAAATTAAAACTTTAGTTATTAGTCAGGAAGCTCAGAGCACTCTCTCTTTGCTGTTTCTATCATTGTACACAAGAAGTTAATAGGGCTGCATTCGAAATTATTGGTAAGGGTAGCGTGTGCCAAAAATGGAAGCTTTCTCAAAGTTCTTCCACTCATTCCCTGAAAGTAGATTAAACTCATTAGTCAGTATTAGGGGTCAACCAGAAGATTGAGATTCAAGATCCATAGGCAGTACTAGCATCTGTTCCTACCTCACATGCCTCTGCAGCTTCAAGTAGTTTCTTGCACAGTAGCACACGCTCGTGTGAATCCGATGCGTTCAATCACTCCTTTGCTCTAGCATAATTTGGAAGTGTTGCAGCCATACGACCCTAACGAATTCAGTATGATTAGCCGTAAGACTAATATACCAAAATATCCTTTTGGATTAGAATAAATATCAGAATACTGGCCCCTTTCTTTTTTAAAAAAAAATTCTATACAACTTTATGAAGTTTCTGCACCTGTAAACTACTTAAGATCCCTGTAGGCATCAGTCCCTGCAGGGAAGACCTTAATATTTCATACCGAGCGTTAAGAGTTGGGGGACCAACACATGCTTTGATATCAGCTCGGTCAACAAAAGCAATATCTGCAATAAAATTGATAAATCTGTATGATCTGCAGCATGTGAAAACATGTGTTTCAAATGGAAATTTATAGAGAAGGGGTATGTTGAAGAAAACTATTTTAGCACAACATAATTGCATGATGCTTCCACCTATTGAGAAAAGGCTTTTGTTGTGATTCTTTTTTTACAACTTACATTGATATGATATTAATTTAATGCTAATACATGCAATAAAAATCCACATGAACATATTATTGTCATAGTGCCAATGCAGGCAATATAAATCCACATGAACATATTAATGTCGTAGTGCCAATGCAGGCAATATAATTCCAAGCTATATTTGTAGCAATTTGGCTCTAAATGCCCCAACAAGTGCTTAGTAGTTAGGTGAAATTAAAAAAACCATTATACATAATGCTGAGTTCCAACTTCCACTATGAATCATAATAAAACCAAGAGCATTACATCGGCATACAGTGAAGTTGCAGCTCCACTTGAAAAGTAGACACATATTATGATAAGTTAAACAGATCTCACTATTCAGATTTATAGGAGGGTGAGATACATAACTTTTTAAGGACAAAAGACACAAAATTAAATGAATGAAATGGATTTAGGCATACCAATAGCAGCAGTTATGTTGGAGGTGGTTAGTACTATCACATTTGGAGATGATTTTAGCTTGTCCATGTGAGTTAGTAATGCATTGACAACCTAAAATTTCATATTCAGATTGAGTACATACTGATTAATACACAAACAGCAACAAAAAAAAACAAAGCCAACACCTCCAAAATCCAAATTACATTTTTACATATTCATGTAACATTTTAGAACATTTTCAAAAAGGTGGGTAACAAAATTCCTGCAGGGAAGAGAGGGCGGAGGATTTTACCCGAATTGAATCTGAAGGTTCAGAACCAGATAAAGCAGCTTTCCGAGCAGCAGCAAGGCTTTCAACTTCATCTGAAGAATCACGAGCATATAAACTCAAGTAGACATATGAGAATAATACTTGAGCATTAAGTTAAATTCATCGTGTTATGTCTTACCAATCAAAACAAATACCAGATTGCTTTCTTCCTCCACCATTCCTTGAATTTTTTGGAAAAGTTTTGCAACCTAGAAAACATATTTATGCATTGAATATGAGAAAACAATTCAAAAACAGTTAATTGATATTAATAACAAAAGGAGAAAAATAAAATATAAGTATATCCAGATGAAACGACATCCTAAAAAGACATTTCAAAACCGACTGATATGAAAATCACATGCTTCAATTCCAAAGCAACTATAATGAAGAAGATGATAGCAACTCATGTTTGCAGATGTAGTTTTATCGTTTCTATTTCCTTAGACACTGTATGATGTATCTAAAAACTCTAATATGTTCGAACAAAAATAAGTGATACATAGATGAACCTATTTTCATTAAACACATCTCAACTGAAATAAATTTATTCTTATTCATTGCATGAATGCACAGTACTAACAACCAGTTGAAAGATGAAAATAGAAATTTTATAATTAAGTCTACTTCACAGACTTATACTGCCCTAACGAATTTGTGTCATGGAGGCAGAACGCAACACGGACAACTTTATCAGGTGCAAAATCCAGGAGGACAAGATTTGGAAACAAGCCCAAACTCGAAAAGGCCATGCCCTGTCCTTAGGGATAAAATATGGAAATCTCATATTTGATGGATGCGATTCTACACCTAACCAAAACCTTGAGTGTTCCTAGCCACTTGTATCAACCAATCACCTGACCTCATTTAATATCAGCTTGGAAGAGGCATGATAAACACAGGAAATTCTAGGCCCTAAGACTTACTCACATCAATTAAATAAACATTGAAGCCAATACACAATAAGAGCATGAATAATTGAAAAGTCGATGCGTAAAGACTTAGAAAGACATAGAAATCTAAAGTGAAAGCATACATGCATACCAGTTTGCCACTTTTGGAGAGCCATTTACTGAACAAAGAATGTGCGTTCACTTCAACTAGCTGGCACAGAGGATACCTGAGTGGGGGGAAAACCGCTGAGTTCTTTCTTGTTCCTTTTTTTGTTTCATTGGGAAAATATTGTTAGTGTTAAAAGATTATTATAATAGATCAGTTCACCTTGAATTGAACCGAATTGATAGTTTCTGAGCTAATGCTTTACATAAAGATGTCTTTCCAGTCCCAGGGAGGTCCATGCAAAAGAATAATGCTGCACATATAAAAGCTCTAAAACATATGAACATATATTGGCATACACAAAGTCAGACGCAATGCAAAACTGAACAAGCATTTCCAGTGCTTACCGGTTCCATGAAACAAGGAAGGGATCAACACCCTTTTCAGTAAAGAGCAAAGCACTTGCTGCATAACGTAACAACCTTTGCTTTAGACCAGATTCATACATTAAGCTGCAAAAGCAATAGTTGATAGTGCAGAGTAAATTCATTTAGAACTTTATTGTTAACTATAAGAAAAATGATAACATTATAGAACTAATTGAGGAAAAGCACAAACTACTATGAACCTTTCCCACATGCCACCAAATTCTTTTGCAGGAAGAGTCCATTCATTGAAGATGGAAGTTTGACCATTAGAACTTATTTCCTCAGATGGTCCTTCCTCGCTAAGTTGACAAGACAAAATACAGACTACATTATCATGAAGTTCTGAGCTTCACTTCAAGTCTTCAACTAAAAATAAAACAGGAAAAAAGAGCTTATGGACTATAACGAGACAGGTGTGAATTGAGGGAGCTTGCTATTAATATAAAATGAACATTGCATAGCTAACAATTTAGATGATTCTTTGACAAATATATGTGTAGGTCATTTCACCAGATTACAAGAATAAGAAAAACAAAACAGAAGAAATCATATTGCTACATATTCATTTAATACAATGTTCGATTAAGGATACACCAAACAAGGAAAACTAGGACTTATTAAACATTATATATATTCAATAAAATCAGTACAACACTTAGTAGTATCGCCTGAAAGACATGCACAACAGGTTTGACTTGCCAGAACAAAAGAACATTATCATTGTGCACCCCTTCATCTACAAAACATATATAAGTTTCCAAAATCAGAACCAAAGAAGCAGAAATCGATATATCTCTAGGAAATGCTTGCTTCAAGATCTCAAGAGGTAAAATTCATCATTCTTGTCTAATGCCAATATACCATTTCATTACTCTATATGGGAGCTTCACTGTTTCAGATAGGCAAAAATAGTAATGCTTGAAATCATAGAAGTGAACTCTCATTGTTGTAGCTCCCCAACATGACAACAAGTAAACAAGCAGGTAATTAAAATCAACATAAGTAAAAAAGAAAAGAAAACCTGTATCACAAACACAAATTCTTTGCACGTTATCTACAAGAAACATTTCATCAAGAGGAACAGGAATGGGCCCATCATTATAGCTCAAACTCCTCTTTTCAAGCATCCTGAAAATAAATACAACCACTATAAATATGTCAACAAAAAATAAGAACAATTGAATGCCATCAAGCTTCAGTTCAGTCTCTAATTGCCTTCACATTAAACAATAAATATTTTGTCAGAGACGCTCTTAATAATATGATCCCAGTAGGGAACAACCATTTTGGCGAACAAATTCTCCCAACACCTATGTTTTGTTCATTTACAAAACTCGAACATTAGATCTTGCTCTTAAGGGAAATAGAGCTCTTTACCACTCAGACAGTCAGGTTTTGCTTACATTAAGCTTGTTAAGGTTTCATTTTAAAACCAATAGGCAACATGCCTCTCCATGCCTAGGAGAATGAGGCAGGTGATGTGAGACTTATTTATCAACATGTCCCCTCCACAGAAGCATGTCGGATCAGACGAAGGGTTACATTTGACCCATGATTAAATTGCATTTTTTGCCCCGTGACAACCGGAAAGAAATTAGGTTCTAGCTCTGCTATCATATCAAGATTTCATCTCAAAACCAATTGACAATGAGAATGAGAGGAGTAGCCAAACATATACTTATTTAAACTTAGAGACTTACTTTCCAACGAAGCTAATATATAAGGCATAAGGAAAAAATTACACATAGCAATACAAAGTGAAAACAAAAACGAATAATGCACAGCACAAATTGAATAAGCATTGCAATAAGGAATGAAAAAGGTGAGTTGAAAAGGGTAGCGTACCATGGACAAGAAATTTCTTCCGGGGAAGAATAGGAGAAGGTGACGGAGAAGGTGACGGAGAAGGAGGTAGTGGTGGTTGTTGGGAAGTGACGACGCCGTTTTGGTCGGAGTTTTCGTTGGTTGGGTTTTTTTGCAGAGAGATTTCCATGGGAACACTCATTTGTTAGAACTGGTTTATCTGAGAATTTGGAATTTGAGAAACGAAGGACAGAGAAGAGAAAATGGAGGAAGGGTTTTCTTTCTTTTAAACCGGCGGGAGAAATTCTCGATGTGAATGCTGCACTACTTACGAGGACAGAGATGAGTTCTCCGAACAGGGTATTCTTCTCTATATAAAGTTAAATCAGAATATTAATTTTTATTTTTGTCCATCTCAATCTATGTCATTGGCCGAGACACAAACCATATACAATTAGAAATAAGTGATCTATAATTCTATATCCTACTTACTAAATTGTTGATAATAACTAACACAGTGTTAGTCTAATAGTGTAAGATTTTAATGGATCCTTAAAGATCGAAAGTTCAAATCCTGTGAGCGACATTTATTAGGAGAAATATGCATGAATTCAAAAATGATTAATTCCTTACAAAAACGGTAAGAGAATATCCTTGTAGTACCAAAAAGTGGCGATAACTTTATCCATCTCTTAATGGCTGAAATTTCAAATTAGGCAAAATATTTGTATTTTATATTTTTTTATCTTTTTTCATATTATTTATGGATTTAATATGTATATATTGATGGTATAAGTGTTTTTTATACAATTTTCAATCATTCATATGTTAATTATCACTGACTCTTAAATAAAACTACTTCAAATTAATGGTAGATAATGTAGTAAAAAATTATATATTGATGCTGGATAAATTTTAAACTCATTATTTATTCATTTACTTTTTGAATATCAACTTCAAGGAAAATAAAAGACTTGATGAAAGATTACCTTGTTCCTAATATACAATTTGTCCATAAGATCATAAAACATAAGGAAGTATATGCTTGTTTCGCCTTCTTCATTATGTCTTCATGATACAAGAAATGGTGCTCCATTTCTGTATCCAAAACTAATTGGAAAGCAAACCAAGAATACCACTTTTGCCATAATGTGTAAGATCTCAACTAAGAAAAAATGTGGCTTTAGTTGATTCATTGACTCTGTGTATAAAACACATGTCACTAATCAATTAGTATTTATAATGAATGCATCTTCTTTTTAAGTTGGTCCTTTGATAATCTATTAATTGTTATTTTTTAGGTGGTTGAAGATTTCCTATTCTCATTGATATTTCCAATGTCATTTCAAATCAATCAAAATGTATTATTTAATTAAAAAAAATTTATAAAAAAACTTAAACTAATATTTTATATTATTAGGTAAAATACTATTAAATAGAGATATGGAGACATAGTCTTTTTGGGACAGAGGATCTTTCTCCCTTTTAGGTTGTCTTTGATATAAGAGAATTAGCAAAAGAATTGAAGGAGAATGAGAATTTTTCTCTCATTTAGTAAGAGAAGGAAAATAAAAATAGTGGGACCCACTAACTTTTAGTGTTTTCTCTCATGTGAGAAGAAATGGTAAAGGATGAGAATTCTTTTTGCATTTATAATAATGCCCTTAGCTTTATCAAATCATCATTATTATTTAAAGGGTAAATTTGTCTTTTTAGTAAAAACATATTTTATTTCTCTTCTATTTCATTCATATTTCTTTCCTACCAAACAATAATTCTAATCACCCATTTTCTTATTTCTTTCTTGCTATTCATACTCTTTTTTTTAAAGAATATCATAGTGTTGTATGCTACCTTCTACTACATAAATTGATATGTTATGTTTATCGAATATGTTCTAGATCTTCACAATCCTATTTAGGCTTGGTTAACTTTAATAAATTGAATAAACTTCATCTTCTTCTTATTACTATTTGGAAGAGTATTCTTCTCTAATCCATATTCCACACCCACCACCATCACTATATTTCCAATGTTATTGACAAAAGCCATCATCACCTTAGCCACCAAAAATAGTTATGCAAATGAGGATTTGAGATTTTTCTTTCTTATCTTCATATCCTCCCAAAATATTACGTTTTTTCTCACCCTGAAACCCTTTCCAATTACCTTGTTACATCCTGGTCATCCGGGTATCTCATCTACCCAGATAGTCCTCTTTCTTAACCGATCAAGATCTAAACATACAAGTCAAGGGATCTCACATGCCCATCAACTAGTCTAGATAGGTCGGTTCCGAGACCACTTCCGCCTGACACGCCACCAACAACGCACTGTCACGCTATCTGCAATCCCATCTACCCCTTGCCAACACGAAAGTAGTAGACTGCAACACGACTAACATGAGAAAAACAACCCCTAACAGGCCAGAATGTTCGGTCATGCCAACAGTACCCTCCAGAGCCATGTCATCCACCTCAACCAGTATAAATATGGATCTCCCCAACAAGAAGTATTATTATTCCCTCATCATATAGAACTTATCACTTGCCATTATTATTCTTTACTTAGTCTTTGCCTCTCATTGATTGATCTCCTACATTATCTCTCTAGTCCTACTGACATGATCTTTGGAGGACCTTTACAAGTACCTCCATCGCGGGTCCAAGTCAACCTTCATCGATATTTCAAAAGATCTCTTACCTGGACCTCCAGGCCAGCTAAAGTGTTCATCCATAAAAGAACATTAATGTCGTCTATGGCTTACCTACACCATGGTGACCACCCGAAACCAATCAAACCCCGCCAGCCAAATAGAACTAGCACCCACACGCATGCCTCCCAACCACCACACATCTTCCGTCAATCGCTCATCCACCCCAAGAATTCAACAAGGGTGTCCCCCGAAACAGTTTGACATTAACATCATATCAGGGGGATTCCCTGCAGGCGGCACTTCCAAGTCAACCCAAAAACGATATGTGTGAAAGATCATGCAAGTGGCTGCAAGAGATGCTCGCCCACAACATGTCAACAGAAACGCTCCTCCCATCACATTTGACGATCGTGATTATGATAGTATCGTCCGAGAGCAAGATGACCTTTGGTCATCACCATAAAGTTAAACAACAATAAGGTCAACAAAATCTTTGTCGACCAAGGGAGATCGACATACATCATGTTCTAGGATTTGTTTGAGAAGACGGAACTAAAAGACTTTGACCTAGTGCCCTATGATGGACAATTAATATGATTCACTAGATAGGGTATAACTCCACGAGGTTAAGTGGATGTTTGGTTGACCATCAGCCCTTGAATATGACAATCCATACCAAATTCTTGGTCAGCCTACAACACCATCATGGGTCATCCAACACTCAACTGCCTTGAAGTAGTGGTCTCCACAACACATTTGTGCATGAAAGTTCTTTCTTCTAATCATCGGGTATGCACAGTTCGGGGGGACCATGATAGCGCTCGAAGTTGCTACCAAATGAGCCTTCGCCCTAGCCAGTCAGAAAGAAGGGGACCACCCCCAGTAAAGAGAATGAGGGGCGTACACAAAGTAGAATTGGATGCTCGAGATGATGAAGAGGAATTCCGCCCACAGCCAGAAGGAGGAAAAACCTCTTTGCAGCTGGGGCCGTTGGAGACCAACCAGGTGTATATGGGCAGCACCCACCTAAAAACTCAGAAAATGAAGCTTGTCGAATGTTTGAAGGCCAACAATGACAACTTTTATGGTATGCGTCTGACATGCCCATAATTGACCCCTCAATAATATGCCATCGGGTGACGACCAATCCAGGGGCGAAGCCAATTGCTGAGAAGCGCGGGAAAATGGGGGCTGAGACAACAACTAAAGTTGCTCAAAAGACAATTGAGCTTCTAGAGGCCAGATTTGTCTGAGAAATCAGCTACACCACCTGGTTGGAAAACGTGGTATTGGGTCAAGAAGCCCTCGAGGAAATGGCGTATGTGTGTAAATTACACAAATCAGAACAAGGTGTGCCCAAAAAACCCATATCTTCTTCCCAACATTGATCATCTAGTAGATAACTCCCCGAGCTATCAATTCTTATCCTTCATAGATGCTTACTCTGGCTACAACCAGATCCCGATGTATCCACCAGACTAGTAGAAGACCGCTTTCATTATTGACCGAGCAACATCTTGTTACACAATTATGTCGTTCGATCTGAAGAACGCAAGACAACACATCAAAGAATGATGAACACGGTAAAATATGAGACTCAATCCAAAGAAATGTGCATTCGGTGTTGAAGCTGAAAAATTCCTCGGCTTTTTGCTAACCAACCGAGGAATAGAGGTCAATCCCATAAAATGCCATGCAGTCATCGACATGAGAAGCTCTCGTTCAGTGAAAGAGGTCCAACAGCTAAATGACAGGTTGGCCGCTCTGTCCAGATTTCTCCCATCAGTCACCAAACATTCTCTCAAATTATTCTAGTTACTAAAGCAAAGCAAAATATTTGAATGGTCTGTTGATTGTGAAAAGGCTTTTCAAACCTTCAGACAATACTTGGCTGCCCTACTAGTGTTAACTAAGCCAACACTCGATGAGGTGTTATATGTCTATCTTGCAATGGCCGATGAAGTCATGGTCGTCGCTCTGATCCGTGAAACGAAGAAGGTTAGAGCCAAGTATACTTTAAAAGCAAGGTGTTGCAAGGTCCATAAATCAGATATCAGCAAGTGGAGAAGGTAGCATATGCCCTCCTAATGGCGAACAAGCAGCTACATCAATACTTCCAGTCTCACCCAACAATGGTCAGAACCAACTAGCCCATAAGAAAGATCTTGCACAAACCATAGTTGGCTGGTCGAATGAAATTGTAGTCCAATAAACTCTCATAATTAGATATTTGGTATGAACTCCGAACAACTATCAAGAGTCAAGTCTTTTCAGACTTTGTTGTCGAATTGACCACATAACTGAATGATTTGTGTCAGACCTTGACAATTTTTTACCGATGAATCCTCTAACCTTAGGGAAGCAGGGCCAGGATATTGTTGGATAGTGGCAACGATAACCATTGAACACTCTTTGACTTTAACTTTTCCAACCTCCAACAACCAGACCGAGTAAAAAGTCTGCATATCCGAAATACAATTAGCAAGGGTGGTCAGGGCTGAAAAATTGCCATCTGTAGTGATTTTCAGTTGGCGGTCTCACAGGTTACCGGTGCTTACCAAACAAACCTAAGACACACTATTGGGTAAGTATCTGGCAAAGGTAAAGGAACTAATGTCTAAGTTCGAAGAAGCAACCATTCAGCATGTTCCAAGAGAACAAAATGCATGAACATATATATTTTCTAAGCTGGCTAGCACTAAGAGCCCGGGAAACAATTGGTCCGTCATCTAGGGAATTGTCCTCAAATCTAGTGTCATTGCCATCAAACACATTTCCATCCCAGATAATTTGACAAGCTCATTTATCAAATACATTCTACATGGTGATCTGCCTAACGACCTGAAAGAAAGACAAAGATTTCTCCGATACTACTCTTGGTACACCCTGGCCCTAGGGTCATTATATCGTCGAGGTTTTTCTAGTCCTCTCTTCAGATGACTTGGCCCTAATATGGTACAGTATGTCCTTAGAGAAGTCCATGAGGGAAGTTATGGACACCACCTCGATGCAGCTTCTCTAGCAAAGAAAGTCTTGTGATCCGTGTATTTTGGCCAACCATGGAGAAAGATGCGCGTGATCTAACCAAGAAATATACCTAGTACCAACTATTTGCCGATTTCCACAAGGCCCCACTAGAAGAATTAACTACTATACCGGCATCTAACCATTTTATTGGTGGTGCCTAGATATTCTGGGACCTTTTCCTAAAGCATCTAGCCAACTGAAGTTTCTAATAGTAGTTGTAGATTATTTCAATAGGTGGATTAAGGCCGAGACCTTGTCCATCGTCACATCGGCCAACATCCAGAAGTTCACTTGGAGAAATATCATTACACGGTTCGACATTTCGGCTGTTATTGTAATAGATAACGGAACCTAGTTTCTCGACCGGAAATTTCAAGAACTATTGTCTGGTTTGCAAATCAAACGACACTACACATTTTCTGAGCACCCTCAAACAAGTAGGCAGACATAAGCAATCAACAAGGTAATTCTGAGGGGAATCAAGAAAAGACTAGATGAGGCCAATGGAACATGGCCCTACCAACTTCACCATGTGCTATGGGCTTACCGAACAACTCCACATTTTATAATTAGTGAGTCCCCTTTCAACCTCACATATGGCACAGAGGCCATGATTCTGGTGGAAATAAGAAAACCTACATGGAAGACTTTGCACTTTAATGAAGAGACCAATCTAACCTTAATAAGGCAAAACTTGGATTAGATCGAGGAAAAGAGAGATTGTCCTAGATAAGAAAAGCGACCATCGATAGGAGGACCACAATCAAATATAACTCATTGGTTGTCCTTAGGAACTTCGAGGTTGAGTGGTTGGTCCTCCGTAGAACGGATATTGGTCAGGTCAAGGAGAAACTGGCATCCAACTGGGAAGGGCCTTATCGGGTGGTCAATAAGATTGACAAGGGAGTCTACAAGCTGGAAGACCTATCCGAGAAAGAAATCCCCTGAACATGGAATGCTGCAAACCTCTGAGTCTTTTACGCTTAAAAATGTAATGTCGACCTCTTTCGCGGTCGAATAGCCCCTTGTAACACAATATATATATGGTAACGATGTATTATTCATTTCTTGTCTTTATTGCAAGGATTCCATCCAATAATCAATACCATTTAAAGGCGCGGCCTATGGCCCCCTTTGATGAGGGTCAAATAAATCACCCAAGACGTGGGCCAACCCCCCTTGACCGATGGTCCAATATCAATACCCCTCAAAGGCGCTTCCCATGACCCCCTTTGATGGCGGTCAAATAAATCACCGAAGGTGTGGGCCAAGCCCCCCTTGACCAATAGTCCAATATCAATACCCCTCAAAGGCACGGCTCATGACCCCATTGATGGCAGTCAAATAAATCACCCATGGCATGAGCCAAGCCCCCTTGACTGGTGGTCCAATATCATTACCCCTCAAAGGCATGATCCATGGCCCCCTTTGTCAGTGTTCAAATAAATCACCCAAGGCGTGGGCCAAGCCCCCCTTTACTGGTGGTCCAATATCACCACCCCTCAAAGGCGTGGTCCATGGCCCCTTTGACGGTGATCGAATAACTCACCCAAGGTGTGGGCCAAGCCCTATTGGTAGAATTTGTGTTCAACTGGACCAACTCACCCAAGCTCAAGTTAAATGTCTAAATGACCATGTCTGGTCACAGTTATTCATGTTACTGTTTCTTCTGGTCAAGGTTGTCTTGTTTATGTTCGGGTTCTATGACTACTCCTGACCAAGGCAACCTTGGGCAAGTTCAAGATTCAATTGTTTTCGTTGTATAATGCTTGACTAGGATTAACTTTGGCAATTTCGTTTATCTAAAGTTGTTACAAATTATCTCGGCTACTACGGTTTGAATACTAATCAAGTTCCGCTTGTTCAATTTCAAACCACCTAGAATTACTTCCGACCAGACTTATTTTATTCAGGTTCCAGTTTTGATAAGTGTTAAAATGGCATATCACATAAAGGCCACGTTCCGACCAATATTATGCCCGTAGACAAATTAAGAATGGAAGGTTAATGCCGATTAAATTATCTTTAGTTATTAAAGTTATTTCCAGCAAAGGGATTCAACTTGTTTAGATCCGAGTTGAAAGGTTCGACTTATTGGTATCCCTTATAAATGACGTCTTGTTTATATTCAAAATCCTTGGGTTATTTCTGACCAAGGTTACCTTGTCAAAATTCAAGATTCGGTCATCACAGTTACTAGTAGTTGGCTTTGTTTATGTTTGGGTTTTGTCAGATACTTCCGATTTATGTTATTATCCAGGTCCATATTCAGTTAATATCAATTTTGACCAAGTAGATAGCGTGATTAAAAATACTTGGCAGACATATTAAAGAGGGACGAGTAATAGAATAAAATACTTCATTAAAGTATTAACTGGATACAAGTACTTGCAGTAAATAAATCTACCTTATACTACCCACTTCTATCTAAGACCGGTAGTTTAACAGTGTCATATGGTCCCTCTAATACCAGTTCCCCATCAACAACGAGGGTCTATATGTCCGTCCAGGAGAAGTCTTCGTCAGGGAGGACCACGCGGACCTGGCTCAAATTGTTTTCCCAGACCAGATGGGCAGCTTCCCTTAAAGCACCTTCGGTCGGGCTTGAGAGGAGATCAACTTCTCCTTGGGCAACCTTCCCCATCTCGTCTAATTGCTTTAGCTTGGCCCTCAGACATTGGAGCTCAAGTTCTGCCTCCTCGACCAGAGTGGTCATCTCAATTACCTTGTGATGGTTTACCATGGCCGCCCGGTGGGTACACTTCTGCCGGTGAGACATCAACAACAACTGTTCACTAGCCGACATGGCTTGAGCCTCCACCCCCTTCAGCTCCTCAGCATGAGCTTCTTTTAGCTTTTGGAGGTCATCATATTGCTGCTCTTGAAGAGTGGCCATAATGTTGCTCTCCATACGACCGAGGAGGACTCCATCATCTTCATAGTATTTTGTCGTCGCAACCGAGAGGAGGGATGACATCCAAAGATGTTTCAGAAAGTCAGGCAAAGTTATCCCACCCAGAACCCCCTCACAGGAGGACTTTGGAGGTCCTATTCCACCAACCTGGAAACGTGGAAAGATGAGAGGATTCAGCTAGACCGGATGCTCGACTCCTTCCCCTTTCTAGACGACTTCTCCCTGGTAGTTTATGCCTCATCACCAGCAATGTCCTCTTACCTTGAAGGAAGGTCAGGCCCAATCAGATCTATCGCTGGTCTGGCAGGCGGGGCAATAGGAGTAGGGAGAGCAACTTCACTTGTTTCTTGAGAACGAGGAAGGCCTAATCCTTGACTAGATACAAATGAAGTCATCGTCGGAAAATAGGTCTGAGCATGTTTGCTTGCATATGCCCCATGTCGTCCCCTCCCGAGTGTCTTGGCCATCATACGACTCCTATCAAGGTTATTGCTCAAGTCGATTGAAAAAGAAAACAAAGACGTTAGTATATGGCAAATAACCGGCCAAGCATACATATATAACCCGACCAACCTACCAATGTGCTACTCTAGGACCGTATCCCCCTTTTGTAAGGCCGAACAAGGCACAATCGCACCTTCCACCAACCAGTATAGCATCTCCTTGGCAGCCTCCACCTCCCAACTCATCAAACTTCTATCACTTGTCGAAAATCTTTTAACATGTTTCTGATTGAACTCACTGTTCCAGGCGAAGGGGGACTGCCTTCTTCCATTCGATCTGTAAGCCCAAGGGTGACTGAACATGCCCTTTATCTCCACCCGGTAAAACCCCATCTTTCAATTCTTCAGTGACTAGTCAAAAAGGGTGAACAATGCTTGCTAATTCCTTGACTAGAGGCACACCCATGGCGATGTTGCTTCTCCTTGTCCAAGTTATTATTGTGGGTAACTCAGAACATCGAGAAGACGAGGTTGATCGAGCATAGATATTTGTTGACCCTACACCATATAGCGAATGCCCGTAAGGCATAACTCGAGCTTTTAGGAAGTATATGTCATATAAGTAGAAGTCATAGTCGATCTTCGCCTCGACCCAGAGATCCTAGAAGACGCTCCAGGGCAACAATGTTCCCCATACGCTCCAGGATATTCATGTTAGGTCGATCGTCAGCCGGGAAATGGCTGCTCAACCCTAATATTTCCTAGTCCACCCACCAATACCAAACGCTAGGCCTATCCAAGCCGGTGGGGATGACCAGTTGATCAGCTTTTGCATCGTACGTTCTCGCCATAAAGGACCTGGGACCAGACGAAACATCAAATTCTGAACTAGAGCTATTATTCAAGACTGATAATCGCTTCTTGATTGCGGCTACTCGATTGATCAACGTCTATTCCCATCTCACCATTCTCTCTCACCATTTGACAATAGAGGTCCGGAGTGAGAGGTCACTCGACCTCCTCTCAAAGGTCGACGTGACGCACCGACATCGTCAGGAAGGAATAGTGAAGATAGGTGGAGGCTCAGACAAAACCTCCATGCTATCTAAGCTAGGCTCATACTTGGCAGAGTAGACCATTACCAGAAGAGTAAAGGAGAAATAAATTACCTAGCAAAGTACTTCGAGGAAGATGGACGATTAATAATTGGTCGGCACAAGAGCGGTTTCTTTAGCAAGAGTTTTCAAACGTAGACTAACTGAAGGAATGACCCTCCTTATTTATAGGGAAAGCCCAGATTCTGCCAGCCCATCCAAAAATACTAGATTGCAATCCAATAGAGACCCAATAACTAAAACAAAAGGCGGGAAGAAATGAACCAACGAGCCCGTCGAAACGCCTCAGTGACAAGACTAGCGTCGACCAGCCACATGTCAACCAATTTAGAACCCTAATGATTACCTAGAGTCTACCAACATGCCTGGTTGCCGAGCATCCTACTAGACTAGGGACAATTATTCCATCCCGGTTATATGGGTATCGCATCTGCCCATATAGTCTTATTTCTTAATTGATCAAGATCCCGACACACTAGTCAAGGGATCATACATGCCCATCGACCAGCCCCGATAGGTCGGTTCTACACTACTTCTGTTTGACACGCTGCCAACAATGCACTGCCATGCCCTCTGCAATTCCACTTACCCTCTACCAACATGACAAGGGTAGACTACAATACGGCTACTAGACCTGCCACAGGCTATAAGTCAATTATGCATAGAGTACGGTCCTTCCAAAACCACCTAACATGGGAAAAGTAGCCCCCGGCAAGCCAGAATGGTCAGTCATGCCAGCAGTACCCTCTAGAGTCATGTCATCACCTCAACCACTATAAATAGGGGTCTCCTCCAACAGGAAGTATTATTATTCTCTCATCACTTGTCATTATTACTCTCTACTTACTTATTGTCTCTCATTTATTGCTCTCATGCATTACCTATCTAGTCTTACTGGCTTGATCATTGGATAACATTTTCAGGTACCTCCACCAGCGAGTCCAAGTCAACTTTCATCTAAATTCCAGAAGGCCTCTTACCCGAACCTCCAGTTCGACCAAAGGGTTCATCCACAAAAGAACATATCTTAACAAAGTTCTTATTATAGTACACTTAAACTTCAGATTGCCTAACTCTTTACACTCACTAGAAACTTTCTTAAACATTTCACTTTTAAAATTAGTTACATTCCTCAAAATCTCATTCCCATATCTAATACTAAAGCTCCAACTCAAAAGGACCCTCCCATATTTTTGGTAAACAAAAGTTGTATTAAATAGGCACAAGAGGTGTTAACTCAATACAAGATAAAGATCAGTTAATAATTAGGAATACAGGAATGTACAATACAATTTCAAGGATTAAGGCACCAATTAGCAAAAGCTAAAGATCTAATTCCTACGTTAAAGGAGCATGAAGACCACAATCTAATTTTAATTAATTCCATGACATGCATATAGTTCACCTATTCTACTATCTATATAAGAATAGAAAAGGCTAGTGGTATTACGAAAATGGATATTTCCTATGGTTGACACCTAGCATTTTCAAGGGTTAAATTTGTCATTCCAATTTTTTTTCATTAAAAATAACAAAAAGCAATTGCTGAGTGCATATATTTTCTAGAAACAAACAAAAACAATCACTGAGTGCACAATGTTTCGTGGAAACGTGGAATCAGGATGGTTTGAATTTTGAATTTTGAAATCCTAAATATTATATTCACACGTGTAAATAGTCATCTTTCTTTCTTTGGCTACATCTTTCTACTAATCAAATAGAACTCATCTCTTTTTCTACCAAAAAAACTCATCTCTCTCTTTTGTTACTGAAACCTATCTTTTTCTTCTTTCTTCATCTTCTTCTTTATATTTTGAAAGAAAGTATGCATTTTTTTGATGTGTATGATTATCCCATTTTTTCATATCCTCTATTACTGAAGTATATTTTTTCTTCTTTCTTCATCTTCTTTATATTTTGAAAGAAAATATGCATTTTCATTTGCCTAATGTATTCTCAATGTGTATCACTATCCCATATTTTCATATCCTCTATTACTGAAACATATATTTTTCTTCTTTCTTCATCTTCTACTTTATGTTTTGAAAGAAAGTATGTATTTTTACTTGCTATGTTCGCTATGTATGACTATCCCATTTTCTAATATCAAAATTTTCAGATTTCTATGTTTTCTTAATAAATGTTGTGTTAATCTTAGGATTTTGTTGTATGTGATTTTCCTTCAACTGTGTTACTTTCTCTGTGGATGTAAGAAGCATTGCTGTGACCATTCAAGTTCATTCGTTGTTCTAATTGGGGCAAATGTTACCCAAAGGTATTTTCACATTTTGTCATTTTTACGTTAATAATCATAAGGTGTTTGATGAAATGTCTGAATGATTGTGGTTTAAGTTTTATTTGTGTTTAATGTTTCTCTATAGTGTTTAATAAATTCATCCCTATGAAGATAATGAATGAAAATATATATTTTACTACATGCATGTGATGAGGGATGTGGGATCGGTATAAGTTCAAGGATTGTATGGTATAAGTTCATTTGATGAGGGATAAGAGCTTAAGCCATAACACTGGCATAATTATTTTTCTATTTGTTTGCCATATGATTTTTCTTCTATCTACCTTTCCTTTTTATTGAATCTTTTGATTTGAGAAACTTTGTCCCTCCAGATGGCTTGAAGGCATGAGAAATACTCAAGGGAAGGCCATAAAATATTTATCTAATACTCACATAAGTGAATCTTTCATCCATACCCAGCTATGCACTTCTCACATTAATAATGGAGCATGATATTTGCAAAAACATCCATGTCATAAGTATGACATTGAATATGAATCTTTTATCTGTTAAATTATCGAATTTTCCACTTTATTAATACTTTTAAACTAACTTTCGTGGATTTCTTTTTGTTTTCAGCCATCTTGCAATTAAGGAAACTTTTGGCATATACTTCTTGCAATTAAGGGGACTTGCAATGGCATATACTTCTTGATTCAACAGAGACAACAAGATTTTGAATTTAGAGAGTCTTCTCATGAACAAAGACAAAGGTAATTCTTACATAAAAAAACAAATGGAATAGAATGATGTTAGGTTCCATTTTCGTTATTTGGATTGTCTAAGATAACATTAGTATATGACAAATGACAGTGTTTCTTCTTTTAATGTCATAGACTATTATCTAACATATCAAGATTGGAGGCTAAGGTTGAGAGGCTTGAAAGACAATTGCATGTCAAAGACAATGAGATTGTAACCATTACTAGAATGGTGAGAACATGCTTCAGAATATGTATTTGAGAAACTTAAAGCATTATTTTATCTTATGCAAAGGAAAAGAACAAATTTTAGCTATTTTTGTTGCAAGTACACAACTTCTTTTGTTACAAAGTTATGCTATTATATTTAATTTAATTTTTTATGAGAAGTTCATTCTTGTGATAGTTATTATTTTTCTAGGAAGCTTTGAATACTACAGCTCTCAAGTTCAAAACTGAGAAGCTACAACAAGAGCAAAGTGAATTTCAGAGAATGGTTATTGGTAACTAGGTTAGAAAGTAGATCTACTTTGCTTAATTGTTGCAAGGTGTTGTTGCAAAACACCAACTTCAAATTGGATGAACTTTGACTCTTACAAATGTGAATATGAATTTTGCCATAGCAAGTAAGGACTCAACAAATATGAGTTGAAAATGAAGAAAAAGGAATACATAAATTTGCATGTAGGATATCCTTTGATTTTTCTTATTTGAAGGAATGGGGTATTAAGTGATTGGTGCTTTATGGCTATGGACTTAACTTTATTAGTGAATTATTGTTTGATTCTACAAGTTAATAGACTTTGAAATGAACTCATGTATTCTACTTGCATTCTACTTGCAGGAGAAGTTAAATCAAGTATTAATGGAGATGAAGAAATCTAGGACACCAACGAGGTATAAAGTAGTGTATGGCAAAATTTCCTTAAGTGATCTATAGAGTACTACAAAATGAATAGTCTGATATACCATTTATATATTAGACACTCACATAACTTGACAAATGTTATTTAAGATGATATTTTAGTATTTCTGGTATATTATTTCTATGCTACATTTTAAACAGATGTTCAGCGATTGTGCCACCAAATCCTTTCTTATTTTTTATATGAAAGTTCACTATTTTTTTGACAAATTTTCAGTGATTGTGCCACCAAATCCTTTCTTATTTTTTATATGAATGTTCACTATTTTTTTGACAAATTTTCAGTGATTGTGCCACCAAATCCTTTCTTATTTTTTATATGAAAGTTCACTATTTTTTTGACAAATTTTCAGTGATTGTGCCACCAAATCCTTTCTTATTTTTTTATATGAATGTTCACTATTTTTTTCCAGCATCACTTTAACCAATAGAGATGTTACTGTACCTTCTTACACACTCAACCTTCCATATCTTGCATATCTTTTCTTTATACATTACTTTATTTAGATAATATTCATTTCACCATATATCTAAATAACATATACTTATTTTTTGGTTTTCTTGCAGGTCAACATACCTTCATCATAACATTGGGAAAATAACTAAATCTACTATCTTTTTTTTAATAAGAATTGAAGGGGTTGTGACTATTACCATTACCAAAATCCAATTGTCTATATCATATTAGTGAAAAGTATATAATATTTTAATTAGGCCTTTAAAGTAAAAGAGTGGTTTGACGCATGTGTACATTAACACATCTTTTTTAACAGTGATTTCTTTATTTTATTTTATTTTCTTGGTAAGCATTCAAACTCATCTCTCTCTTTTTTCTTCATCTTGAAATTCATTCGTCTTTTCTTTCTTAAAAAAATGATCATTAGTTAAGTAAATCATGCCTATATTTTTTATGAGACTATGATATGTGAGTCTTTGAATATTCATTATATATGAGTATATCATTTTTTGTCGTTTGTGCCTTAGCCTAATCTAACGTAATTCATTACATGGGAAGCATTATCTTGTCTAATCTAGCATTATTCATTATATGTAGCATATAAGTTATATTATTTTCTTTCAATTGGAAAATATTATTTTGTGGTACATAAAGTATAATCTAATTTCTAAAAAAATTTACTTATTTATTTGTGAGTAGGCTTATGTTATTTTAATTTTTTATTTATGTTGTTGTTTAGTTTAATATTCATGTCAGATTCAAGTGATTAATTAATAAGGTAATATTAATAAAGTTGGGAGGTAGCTCTCAATATATTAGGAGAGGTAGGACTTGAACGAATTTTATATTTAAAAAAATTGTTATTGACTTTGAACAAAGTGGTGAAATAAAATACAAAGAATGTAAGAATAATTAATAAAGTAAAGGAATATGTACTTAATAATTTAGAGAGTGTTAGAATAATAAATTTTAACTGTGAGACATTAAAATTGACGTTAAATTTCATAAAAAAAAACTACGTTAGATTGAAGGGTTCTATCATTATAAGATTATGCATTTTTTTTAATGTTTTCTGATAGTGAATTTTGATATTTTTCATGCTTATGTAGTTTATTATGGAGAAAAAATCACGTATTACAATATGCATTGTAAAAAATCAAAACTCATACGAAACTCATGCTATTGAAAATGCTAATCATTATTAACTATGACAAAGGCTAATTTTGTACTAGATTTAATAAAATATATCCTAACTTTGTTATGCAGGTATTGTGGTTTATTAATCCATTACAGTAGTAAAGACTCAAGAGTAATAAGTATCTTATGTTATGGAAAAGGCTAAGCCCATTAGTGTCTATGTAAAATACTATCTATAATCCTATGTTATAAGGAAAAGTGGATTGAGATAAAATAGGGTGATACTTTTCATGTAATTTTATTGTGAGCCTAAATATTTAAAATACCTCACAACTTGGTGATTCTTTAAACTTCCATTTTTATATCTTGAATTTTTAGTGTAGACAAGTCAATAAATATCAAATATCAATTGTATATTTAAACAATGTTGTTTATCTCATTTGATTTTATTACTTCAAATTGTTGATTGTGAATTATTTTATATTTTTTATTCTACTATTTTGACTTACATAAAGGGAAGAGAGACTCGTGCAATTGTTGATCAAGTCTATAACATCACTTCAAGTATGAACAATTTCTCCAATCTAGAGCATTACTTCATCAGCGATTGAGATTGTTGATCAAATCAATGAATATGTTCTAAGTAAATATTCAGGTAAATTTTTTAGTTGTCTTTAAATTTTTATTATGTTTGACATAATAGATTTATTAAACTTATACTAATAACTATTTTAATGTATGACTATAGGTGATGAAAAGAAATACATGAGTTCAGATTTAGTTGATATATGTGATGTTAATAAAAGGCAAAGTATTCAATATACTAACTCCTAACTTTTTAAACTCACTTACAACTTTTGGCCTTCCCCATCATAAGATCAACTTGAAAGTTGGAGCTTCAATAATGCTATTGAGGAATTTAGACCAGTATAAAGAATTATATAAGGATACAAGATTGGTTGCCACTAAAATGACAAATTGTGTACTTGAAACAAAGATGATGTCTAAAAAATATTGAAAATATCATATATATTTTCGGGATGTCAATGTCTCCATCCCAATCTTCATAGTCTTTTAAGTTTATCAAAGACAATTCCCTATAATGATTTTTTATACTATAACAATCAATAAATCTCAATGTGAAACATTAGAAAGCGCAAAGTTATTTTTACCTAGAGTAATATCCAATTATAATCAATTGTACATTTGTACGTAGTTTTCAAGAGTTAAAAACAAAAAAATTGAAATATTGATATATGATAAATATGATCAACAACGAAAGATAACAATAAATATGATTTATAAACATGTTTTCCAAAATATGTAGAATATATTATAAAATTTATTTTACATGTGTTCCAAACTTTTCTTCAAAACAATTATTTATTTATTTAACATAACATGTTCAACATTATCTTATTCATTGAAAACTTTACATTAATAATAAAATATATATAAATTATTTTTTATGAGGTAACCCTCTATAATATTTTTATTATCAAATTAAGTTATCATTCTTTAATTAAATTTATGCAAAATAAATTATCGGTTACCCGTACGAATGTACGGGTCTCCTGCTAGTTCCGTTTAAAAGTATGGTAGTTAAGATGAGATATTACTTGTTATTTATTCTATACACCATATGCATACATTATATAATTCGTTAAAACAATGATATGAAAAGATCTTAATACTCACCTCGGTGAAGTTTGTTTTTTGTATGCCTTTTGATAAAGTAAATAATCACTTTTTAACTATATGATTGTCTCTTTTAATTCCCAACAAATATTATTCACATAAAGTAAACATTTCACTTATTAACCTATCTAATAATTCAAATGATTCCCTTAAAAACATCACATGCTAATTTAAATATATTGAAGAGAAGTAAGCTTTATTTATTAATATTAGACATAAGATAACACAAGGCATGACTGCATGCTTAGCAGGAATTTATTTATTACAACCACAGTAGCGATTTTGATGATATTATTAAGGTACCTCTGCCTAGCAAAATAGCCACATGATAACAACAAATCTTACCGCCTTAAGATGCAACCCTTGTTCCTTCGAGGGTAGTATCGGGCACTTTCAACATCCACAACATTTTCTTCATAGACAACTTCACTAACCCTATTGTTATACGTAGGCACTTGCTCATATTCTATAACTTCAACCCTCTCCCGAACCTCGGGGTTGTGGTGGTGGTGGCGGCGTGACCCTTCGATCTCGTCCTCCTCATAGACAACCTTCTTGGTCAAGTGACCATTTGGGTATTGAGAAACATCATCGTAGACAGTGGAAGTTCTGTGAACTTCAGTGTTGTGCCTAGGGCTGAAGTAGTCCATTGATTCTAGTTGTAGTGTTGGATATATTGTCACAATTATATATGATCAAGCACAATATTGATATTAGCAGGTTGATATATTTATAGGTAGAAAATATGCTTTTTTAGTTTCTTTTCAATATTCGAAGTATTAAAAGTTGAATCTAATTCGCTAAGCTTTTGCAATATTAAAACTGTGGGTTGGTCCTGAAATTGAGATTCGATTCTTCCACATTCATGTACCTGTCAGTTCAACAAGGATCGATTTCATTAATGGAAAGATAAGTACTTAATTTTTCTTTTATTTTTAATGATAAAAATGTTATTTTATTATATATAAAATGATAAAAATATCTTATCATATTGTTTTTTATAGTACTTGTCTCTCAATTAATGGAAATGATATAATGAGGCAAACCATAAAGCAAAAGAACAGAAAACATGGGAAAAGAAAAGCAAATAGGAATAGTGTTTTATAATTGTTTATGCATTGCATGGAAATGCATAAGGAGTTCCCTAGGGATACTCTCCATTAATGGAAAAATAAGTGATTGTTTTTATTCATATTTTCTAGAGTAAAAATGTGATTTCATGATAAATAAAAGGATAAAAATGTTATTACATTTTAACTTTTGTGTATTATTGAGTTACACTGGATCCTTATTCGGATCATATGGCCAGAATGGAAATGTGTAGAGTTGAAAAAAATAGCATAATGAAAGAGTAATTATTAAGCAGATACATCAATTCTATTTATTCGTGTCTGTGTGTATATTTTAGGAAGAAAAAGGGAATAGATTTGGTCATTAAATAATCTCAAATTGGTAATAATTTTTTTAAATAACCATCTATCAAATTACCTTTTTATAGAAAATTTAATAAACATGAAACAACAAAATGAACAAATCCTCCCTTTAATTACCATTAAATAATATATTTACTATCCTTTGAATTTTTTTTAAGACCAAATTCAGATTTTTTATTTTTCAAGGATTGAGTAAATGACCATGCATAGTTCTTTTTTCTTTAGTTTTTATATATCAATGATGTAGTTTACCTTTTTTAATGAAAAGTAATTTATTTACATGCATAGAGGTTATTGAATTGAATTTTACTTCAAGTTAGTTAGGAGTGAGTAAGACCTCACCCTACTCGTTCATCTAGTTTAGTTCGATCAAGATCAAGTCTGAAAAAGGTCGGGTATCATTGGGTCTAGGGTCGAGTTTGAGTTCAAAAATTAGAATTGGTCAATATTTAGGCCGAGTATGGGACGAGCATGAAGTGACTCGACTTATCCCGTTGTCACTCATTTATTATGTTTGTATGTGTCTTTATTCAACTTTATACAGAGTAATGAGATCTTGTTGGTCGAAATTAATATTTATTCTCTATTTTTTCATCATATATGCATGATTAACAATATATATAGATATACCATTTTATATGTAAAATCACTTATCCATAATAATAAGTAACATTGAGAATATTTTATTTAAAATGAATATGCATTATATTTAATCAATTCTAGTATTAGGTCCAGGTTCAAAAAAATTACACAACCAACATTTAGGATCGGATGAGAGACAAATTTTATAAACTTTATCTGGCCCAAATCATCTCGTGCTCACCTCTACTTCAGTTAATAAATAATTTTATCATCAACACATCGGTCTAGTGCTATAAGGCTTCACTAGATCCCCAGATTGACCAAAAGGTCAATGATTAAATTTCTAAGAGTGATACTTGTTGAGAGATGTAATCAGCCATACAATCCAAAAGAAATTAGTTTATTATACATAAAGTGAAAAATATCATTGATTATAACAACAACAAAAAAACTAATAAACCAGTTTTAATGTTGACATAGTGTTTCTATTTGACATCATACTTATATCAAGTCATTTATTAACTATGATCCTGTTAGAATTTCATGATGATTGGTGAACTACCAATCTTAGGATATTGAATCTTATTATTCTCACACATATATATAAAAAACAATGATACAATGTCATATATGAATCCATGTTCTCTTATCTACTCCTTTGATATCCATTTTGAGAGAGTTTTGATATGATGGTCTTTCTCAATGAAATCTTGAATTCTTTTTGGGATATTTGTTTTCTATATGATGGGGAGAGGTGAAAATTATTTGCGATTTGGTGTCTTGGGGACCATAATCATTTCTTATGTGTTAACTTATATGGTTCTCATTAGCCCATATAAGTCAACTGTATTGGTCTCCACTCATTAAAGTCATATTCGATATCCGTTTTAGAAATCCTATAGGTTGTTAGAAATTAGATCACTTGTTTTGTAACTCAAAATTAATAGGCTATATAATTGTATTAAATATATGATGTTCACCTTAATTAGAAATTATGAATTTCTAACAATCTCCCACTTGGGCTTCATATTTTTCCTGAAACAATTATATCACATATTCTTTAGGTGCGCTTCTATATGCTATTTATATTTAGACTTCTCCTTAATACAATATGGTCCATATCATATATCAACTATGGAACATTTTGACATATGTCTATTTTGAACATTTTTTTAACAACCAGAAACTTGATATCAATAAATTTTGACTTTGTAGAACTCCTATTATTGTTGGAGTAAAGAACCACAGACTTATTGTCACAATAAATTCTCAATGGTCTTTCAATGTCATCAACCACGTATAAGTCAGTGACAAAATTTCATAACCATATGACATGATCTGATGTCTCAAAGCAAACCATGAACTCCACAGTCATGGTTGAATGATCTACTAGCGTCTATTTAACAGACTTCCAAATTATAGCACCTCCAACCAATATAAATACATATCTAGAGGTAGAGTGTTTATTGTCTAGACAACCAGAAAAATCTAAGTCAGAATACCCAATAATTTCTAAATTCTCAGACCTCCGATAAGTGAGCATGTACTCTTTTGTTCTCTTTAAGTAACATATAAAATGTTTGACACTCTTCCAAAACTCCCATGATAAACACTATGTCAAGATGTGTGAAAACTTGAGCATACATTAGAATTTCTACTGCAGACGCATAAGGAATCTTTTGCATCTCGTATATTTCAAAGTCATTTTTTGAGGCACTATTCAAGACTAAACTTGTCTCCCTTAGCTATAGGGGTATCCCCTGGTTTACTGTCTTTCATGCCAAGTCTATTTAGGACTTTATCAATATAATTTTCTTGTGACAACCTTAGGATACCTTGAGAGTGATCTCTTAGTATCTGAATACCTAACACAAAAGAAGCTTCCCCAAGATCTTTCATTTCAAAATTCTTCGTCAGAAATCTCTTGGGCTCATGAAATAGTCCAGGAATATAAATTTACTCCCACTAAACCTGTGGCATACACATTCATCAATTTTATTTGCCTCAAAACCATAAGAGGTAATAACTTGATGAAACTTGTGATTTCATTGACGAGAAGCTTGTTTAAGGCCAAAGATGAATTTCTTTAATTTGCATACCACAGACTTTGAGCCAATTTACACAAAGTTTTATGGTTGCACCATATAGATCGTTTCTTTAATATCACCATTTAAAAATGCAGTCTTAACATTCATATGATGTAACTCTAAATCAAAATGAGCTACTAGTGTCAATATTATTCTAAAAGAATCATTCGAAAATACTGAAGAAAATGTTTCTTTATAATCAATGTCTTCTTCCTGAGTGTAGCCTTTAGCAACTAGATGAGCTTTATATCTGTCAATATCACTCTTCGAGTCCCTCTTGGTTTTAAATATCAATTTGTTACCAATAGGTTTGGCACCTTTGGGTAGTTTAACAAGATCCCAAACGTTATTATCATGCATAGACTTCATCTCATCCTTCATGGCATCAATCCACTTTTGAGAGTTAGAACTTTTCATGGCTTGACAGAAGTTCAATAGATCATCCTTTGTTTACACGATGTCTTGCTCATGTTCTTAAAGAAATATAATATAATTAACAAGAATTGTGTTTCTCATCTCTCTCGTGGATCTCCTTAATGACACTTCTACTTCTTTAGCTTGTTGAATTTGTTCTATAGGTACTTGAGGGAAAACCTCATTGTTGTCTTGTTTTAGAATATTGTCAGGAACAATATTCTGAACATTATCTTCTATTACTAAAGTTATTCCTTTATTGGTAATAGGCACAAGAACTAGTTCACCATTAGTGATAGGTTCTTTCTCAACGACAACATTCTTTATGTTCTCTTCCTTCCCAAAATCAACTTCCTCAATAAATCTTGCATTTCCCGTCTCAAAGAAAAGTCTTGAAGTGAGATCATAAAACTTATAGTCTTGAGAGTGTTCAACCAACAAAATAACAGTTAATTGTTCTTGAGTCCTTTGCTCTGATACCACTTGTTAGAATTTCCTGATGATTTGTGAACTGTCAATCCTAGGATCTTGAATCTCATGATTCTCACACACACATATAAAACAAGGATACAACATCATACCAAAATCTATGTTCTCTTATCTACTCCTTTGATATTCCTTTTGAGAGAGCTTTGGTATGATGATCTTCCTCAATCAAATCCTGAATTCTTTTTGGGACCTTCTTTTTCTCTCTGGTGGGGAGATGTGAAAATTATTTGTGATTTGGTGTCTTAGGGAGCATAATTGTTCTTTATGTGTTAACTTATAAGGTTCTCATTATCCCCTAAAGGCCAATTGTTTGGGTCTCCACTCATTAAGCTCATATCCGTTATCAGTTTTAAAAGTCATATAAGTTGTTAGAAATTAGATAACTTGTTTTCTAAACCAAAATAAATAGCCGATATAATTATATTAAATATATGATGTTCACTTAATTAAAAATTATGAATTTGTAGCCTGTTGTGATCAACTACGTTATGTGTACCAATTTGAGTTTTTTAGGATGAACACCTACAAAAACAATTTTTCAACATTAAAAATAGAAAGGTACACTTATTGGGGCATAACTCATATGTAGAACTGGGTTCCTTTATTCTGTTCAGTTTTGCTATTGGGAAGTTAGTTCATACAAAATTCTTTTAAAATGCTTCACGCATATGCCTTTGGATAAATACCATTTGGGCCGTCTGGAAGAGTATACGATTCTATGGTATATAATTTTATGGCCGACTACCAGTAATTCCAAATATTAAAATAAAACCAATTTTTGAAGGAAAAAATTTCAATTGAGGTCATCATGGCACGGCTCCAAACTCCAAAGAGGGAATGCAATGAATTTGGATGGCTTCGGTATAATTTATTTACTCAATTAAAAAAAATAAAAATTATAAAACATAATTAAAATATAAGTATTCAAGTCCTAACTTTAAATTGTACTTAAATACAATTTTTTTTTTAAGAAGAACATAATTTAAAATAAAATAATAGCTCATATCAAATGTCTAGGATCCTCGACATATATCATTTGGATTAAATGATTCCTACAAACTCTAAACATTTAATTTAAAGATATAACAATTAATATTGTCACAAACTTTATATATAAGAATTTCAACAAACTTACTAACATCATCATCGATATTATCTAGTATAGTACTTGTAATAAAATTAAAGTCTACTTTTGATTTGGAAGATCCTAAAGAAAGAAGAATAAGTATTTTAAAGTATATATAGTTTTATAATTTATGAATAACTAAATGTAATAAATTACGTTAACTCTAAAATCAACATATAGTCAATCTTAAAGGCACATCGATGCCTCCAATGTATGCCGAAGTAATCTACTATGATATAAGTAAGGAATCAACTACTAGTATTGAATGGAGACTCCAAATCAATAATTGAGATATGAATTGATAGCAAGTTCTTAGAAATCATTTGCAAGGTAGGATATTTTGCCCCATTTGTCTTCCACCAATTTAAGATGTCAAATTCACATGCTATAATAGGCGATAGTAATTTATCTAAGTAGCAATCTAACTCAAGATTTGCAATTTGTTGAGTTGTAATTATCAATAACATACTTGTCAAAATCTATATCATCATCTATTCTAGAATTCATGTTTACATTTGATATTGAAGATGTAGAATTAACCTCATTGTCTCTGGGATTATTATCATACTTTGTTACTAAGTCTTGACAAATACACTTCACATTTTTCATTTGGTAATATGATTTAGATTCATAATATTTTGGAAAGTAGAAAGTCAACAACATCATCTCATACCCAGGATCTAATATGGTGTCACAACTATCACACCATATACAACATCCCAATTCTTATAAAAAAAATTCATCATAATTTTGGCCATATGATGAATAATGATATTTAGAAAGCTAACTCACTCTATCAACATCATTTTAATTTTATATAACTTTGGAATGTGCGCAAAATACTACATATGAAATAATTTAGTGAGATAAGAATGTGTGCAGAATGTTCCATGTGAACCAATTTACCGTCCAAAATAAATGACCTGTGTGGAATCTTTCTTAGAATGAACCTTATCACATTATCATTTGTATTGCAGTTATCAACAGTTAAGGTGAATGACTTTTTATCTAAATTCCAATCCATCAAACATCGAAACAAAACATCACCAATAACTTCGACAGTATTTGGAGTAGACACATATATAAACCTAATATTAAAATGAATGTTTCAATATTAAAGATATGAACAGTAATAAAAACAAAAGTAACAATAATAATACTACGTTTAACATTATTACCTCACAATTCGACTTTATAGAACCTATGAACCATAAATGTAATAAGCAATGACAACCATGTAACTTCTATTTTGGTGGCTACTAGTCCACATATCAATGGTAATCGCAAACTCGAGTTGAATTATTTGACAATAACTTCCTTGTAATCTCCTTCTCATACTCATAAAGCTTCACTATATCACTTATGATGTTGTTACGAGAAATCTCATTGAAAGAAGGTTGTAGAGATGCACAAAATTCTTTAAAGCCACAATGATCAACCATTGACAACATGAACTAATGGGGAATGGTCATCTTGGCCAATTTCTTCCTTAATACATCTTTGTTAAAAATATGAGAACTGACAAGTACTTTATCTTTCCTTTGTTCTTCAGTTTTGACTAAGCGTTATCTTATATCTCGAGTTGTTCTTTGTGGACAACTAGCAAAATGTTTTCACAATTGTGATGTTCTTTGCTTTGGTTCACCCAAGAGTTTAGCATGACAATAATTATAAATAGCTTTCTCTTTGCCACCTATTACCACCAACTCAAAGTGTTTCCAAATAGGTGGAACAAATTTTCATTTTTTTATCTCAATTTCCTTTCTAGTTGAGTGTTGAGTATCATTATGATTTGTAATTATTTCCACATTCATAGGAGATGAATTTGACTCCTCCACACTTGACGGAGCTCACACAATAAGTCTTCGTATGTAGGATTATAGTCTTGTGCTTGTGGATTAAACATTTTATACATAACAATATCAAAGTTCAGTCACAAAATGGAAATAAAGTTCAATCACAAAATGACAAATAAAGATTATGAAAAAATGGCAATAAAGTTAAAAAACAATAGCATGTAACAATACCACATTATTAATTGGAATAGCATGTAACAATAGCATTAAAGTCAATAGCATTTAACAATAAAATTTAGAATTTTGAAGATAAAATAAACATAAATTTTCATCTATTAAAGGTTTTGGCATTACTAAGTACTAACTCATAAACATTCAAAATAGAATTAAGGCCAACTTTTGGCAACATTCTACAATAGAAATTGAGTGTATAGAAGGCAACATAGCAAAGCATTATTAATTGTCAATTTGATAGAAACGTATATATGGCTAAGATGCCTTATAACAGAGGCAGATAACAAGAAGAGGCAAAGAAAATAGCAGAAGGATAATAAACTCTAGTTATTGAAGACGCTAGAGAGTGAATCAGTGATAGAGGGTGAGGGAGGGACAGAGATGAGAGACCACAGGCGTACATAATTGGAGCTGCTAGGGTAGAACTTACAAAATAAGGAAATTAGATCATGTTTATACTACATTATCCAGACATGCCCCATTCAGTAGCGAATTTGAAAAATACTAAGCTCTAAATACTAATCAGTCCAAAAACACGAACTGAGTCCTGACTCATTGTGTGTATTTTATGTGGGTATAGAGAACCCTGGTTCATTCCCATTCTTAACTCCAACCACATAAACATTTTTCACTTTATTAATACTACCATTAGTGACATGCATAAAATTTATATATCATAAATTAGTGCTATCAAAAAATTAAAACAATTAAAAAGATACAAAATATATTAAGATGGTTATATCAAACTTAATTCTAGAGGTATTATTAGATGCAAGTTGAGAATATAAATAAATATAATAAATAATAGTGGTAAAATTCAAATATTCTGAAAATAATACCAATACAATTGCTCTTTTTTATTTAATTACTTTTATAAGGAATAAATATAATTTAAAATAATTGATAAAAAATAAAATAAAAATTACAGAACTGCCTAGAAGTTTTCCATTTATCTAATTATGTATGATATAATATGTAGATATGATCTATAATTATAATTTATCAATTTTTTTAGACTTGATTTAGTAAATGATTAGAATTGATTTAATTGATAAAACGATTATTATTTATAGATTAAAATCTAAAGTTTAGAGTAACCCAATGATATAACAGGTACTAACTTAGCACGCAAATAAAGATGACCATCACTTAAATTCTTTAAAGTCTAAAATGGTCACTACATCGTGTAAATTTTAGTCTCTGGATGATTTAGTTCTTCAAAGATTGACATGGTCATCAAATTAGTTCCCGAAAGACTAATGTGGTGGTCGTTTAGATTTTTCAAAACTTATATGATGATAATTATATTGGATGACTATTTTCATGGCCATCATATTAATGTTTTACACTATTTACAATTTAAATCCAATTCAAAATTATTTACAAAAGTCATTTTTGTGTGTAGTTAATAGTGTAAAAGGGATATTTCATATCAAGGTTTAAAAGTGTGTGTATTATTGTTGATTTAAATAAAGAGGTTGTGACATTTTTATAAATATTTTAAAGGAATTCAAATCGGGTGGCTTTTACCTAATGAGAAATATTTTTCTGAGAAATTGTTAAACTCTACATCTCGCGTAAACAAATGCAACAATCGTTACTATAGTCGTCAAAACTTCTCTGAAACTTCTTGCATGAGACCTATCTTCTCTTCGCCTTGGTTTTTTCCCATGCACTTCAGCAATGCCACTAAATGTTTTGGTAATTGTTCTGAATTGAACAATTAATATTATTGTCGAAGCTTTCTCATGGAAGAGAGAACATGGTAGTCTCTAAAGGTAGCGGCCAACAAACTTCCTTTTTACTTGCGGTGAGAATTTTTCTTATACGTTCTGTTAGAAATCAAGTAATTCAAGGATTAGTTAGTAGTTGCTACAGTCAGAAGGTAGTTATGGTTGTTATTCTAAATATAGAAACTGTATAAATTGCTCATTGAGTAATGCATTGAATACAAGTACAATTCCATACAACTCTCTCAATCAATCTCAAATATTCTTTCTCTCCAATTTCTCTCTAAAACTCCTCCTCATTCATGCATTCATCTTCTTCATTCTCTTCTTCTGTTTTCTATGGTTTTATTGCTCTAACAATTGGTATCAAGAGCCTAGCAACAAGATCAAAATTCTTTCTCAATTCTGTTGCAAAGAATGGCACAATCATCTGGAAATTTTGCAACAAATTTACCCGTTCTTGATGGACCGAATTGGACAAGGTGGTGCATTCAAATGAAAGCCATCTTTGGCTACCAAGATGTTGCTAAAATTGTCGAAGATGGATTTCCAATTCTGGAAGAAGGAGCAACCGCAACTGAGAAGACTAAGTACAAGCAAAGTAAAAGGAAAGATTGCAAGGCATTATGTCTTATTCATCAAGTTGTTGACAATGCACATTTTGAGAAGATTGTAGGTACTGCAACTTCTAAGGAAGCTTGGGCGATTCTTGAGAAGCACTATGTTGGTGTTGCACAATTGAAGAAAATAAGGTTACAAACCATGAAGAGGAAATATGAGCTTATGTAGATGGATGATGATGAGAAAACATCCGAGTTCTTCACTAGGATAATTACTCAAACTAATGCTATGAAGTCCTGTGGAGAAAAGATTGAGGATGCCACAATTGTAGAAAAGATTCTGAGGACAGTGACACCAAGATTTGATCATGTAGTTGTAGCCATTGAAGAATCAGGAGAGGTTGAAAGGATGAAAGTTGAGGAGTTGCAGGGGTCCCTTAAGGCCCATGAACAAAGATTGAATGAAAGAGGTGCAGAAAAACACTCTCATCAAGGTCTGCAGGCTCAAACAACAAGAAGAGGAAACTCTTTTGAAAGAACCTTAAACAAGAATCGAGGAAAACCATTTGAACAGAGAGTTAGTTCAAGAAAAGGATCACAAACTGGAAATGTTACCACTTCTGATCATGCAGAATCATTTAACAAGAGAGGAATGAAACAGGCTAAGAATTGGAAGAAAAAGGTTGATAGAAAAAGGATTAGGTGCTACAATTGTGATAAGATTGGACACTTCTCTTTTGAGTTTCAAGCACTTAATAAGAATCATCAATATGGAAGACAAGAATCAGAAGCAAATCTTGTTAAGGAAGATGAGGAGGACCTGGGTGATATTGTTGTTTAGTTGATGATGGCAACAAGCAGTATGAATGGAGGAAATGATATTTGGTACCTAGACTCTGGGTGCTCAAATCATATGACTAGAAATAGAGAATGGTTGGTGAACTTTGATCCCAATAGAAGGATTAAGGTGAAGTTTGCAGATCATAGAGTAATCACAGCTAAAGGAACAAGTGATGTTCCTCTGATCATGGCAAATGGTAGGAAAGCATACATTAATGATGTATTGTTTGTTCCTGATATGAAGACTAATCTGATTAGCATTAGTCAATTGCATGAAAAGGGACTCACTATGCAGCTTCTAAATGGGTTCGTGAAAATCTATGATAACTTGAATAGAAAGATCCTCAAAGCTCCACTAACTAGTAATAGAACTTTCCAAGTCAAGTTAGGTGCAGGGAACTCTCAATGCCTAAATGCAGTGGCCAAGAAGGATGAAACTTGGCTATGACATTTGAGATATGGACACCTCAACTTTAGAGATCTTGGTCAGTCAAGGACAAAAGGAATGGTGAATGGCTTGCCTGAAATCAAGGTACAACAACCAGATTGTGAAAGTTGCATAGCAGGTAAACAAACCAGAACCCCTTTCAGCAATCACACATAAGCTAGAGCATCGGATCTGTTACATGTGGCGTATTCAGATGTATGTTGATCAATGTAGGTATATACACTAGGAGGAAACAAGTATTTTGTCTTCTTTGTAGATGAGTGCAGTAGGAAGATGTGGATTTATCTCATTAAAGCAAAGAGTGAGGTGTTTGCCAATATGGTAAAATTCAAAGCAATGGCAGAAAGACAATCTGGAAAACAGATCAAAATCTTCAGGACTAATGGAGGAGGAGAATTCACATCAAGAGGGGTTGAGAAATTCTATGAAGATAATGGTATGATTCATGAGGTCGCATCTTCTTACACTCCACAACACAATGGGCTAGCTGAAATAAGAAACATGACAATGATGAACATGGTTAGATGTATGCTCAAGTGCAAAGGTCTAACTCACAACCTTTGGGGTGAAGCAGACACAACAACAACCTATGTTCTCAATAGATGTCCAACACAAAGTCTCAATCACATGGTGCCTGAGGAAGTATGTGGAAGACTGAGATTGCAACTAAGAGGGGGCGTGAATTAGTTTACTTAAAAAATTATGGTCACTTTTTTTGCAATATCAAAAATTAAGAGTAGCGGAGATAATTTGCAGAAAATAACAAGTAAATATTTGAAGAAATAAATAGAGAATAGAGTACACCAAAATTTTATACTGGTTCACCTTCTTGTCCACCAAAGGCTACTTCCAGTACTCTTGCTGCACAAGATATTTTCCACTAAATATTATGAATTGTAATTACAATATCTCACTCCGAGACTTCTATGTATCTTACACACTCACTAATATTAAAATACCTTTCCAAGTAACTCTATCCCCTTTTTATCACACCCCGTGAAAGAAAGTATTCACAATGAATGAAGAATTACAACAGTGGCTTGGATTGCCTTTACATATGAAATGTAATATCACTTGTAATCCAATAACTCTCTTGTACACTAAGTAATATTGCTCAATAGGTTTGTAAAACTTTGAAACAATTACTTCAAGTAACTTAGAAAAATTCTCTTTTGAAAGTTTAAGAACTAAGTGCAGAAAAATAGTGAGAGAATGTTTCAGAATCGTGTGAGAGTTGTATGAAAGTTGTATGTTGTGATTATGAGTTTTAATGCATTTATATAGGCTTTCCAATCAGCCCAAATGTCTCTTTGAAAGGGTAGTAATTGATTGAAATGAAAACATGTCTTTTGGGTTGAAACTCATTTACTTTGAATTTGAAAATCTAATGCAACAGCTCTCAGTAATCGATTACAGCATTGAGTAATCGATTACAACATTGAGTAATCAATTACTCAAATGTTATTTCCAATGATCATTTATTTTCGAATTAGAGTAATCGATTACAACAATTTGAGTAATCAGTTACTCAACATTAATAACACTAGTAATCTATTACTCAAAGACAGTAATGAATTACTCTGATCAATTTTAAGTTGGATAACTCTTTTCTCACACTCGTAACCTGTTACTTAGATTAAGTAACTCGTTACACACTATTTTTAACAATTGTTTTAAGTATTTTAAAGTGTTTCAATTTTCTTTTAAAAATAGTTTGACCATTACTACTATTGTACAATCAAGAGAATAAGATAAAAGTACCTATTTTAGACTTAGACTAAAAGTCTTGAATATCTTGAAGCTTGAATTAGGGATGTCAATATGGGCATTGCCCACTGGTCAGCCCGCATTGCCCACAAAAAAATGCGGGCAGGGCATGGTATTTTTGCTTGTTAGCCTATATTGCCCGGCCCGTTTGCTCGCTTTATTAGCGGGCATTTTAAACGGACCCCTCGGGCCAGATGCTGGCATTGCATTCAATCTCTTAAATTTTTAATTTTGGCCCAAACTCCATTGCATTATTACATATTTACATTTACAATATACAATCCCTTTTATTTCACCCACCCACCCACAGCCACAGTGTTCGTGTTTCTTCAATTCACTCTTCCATCTTCAATTCTTCATTCACTAAGTTCTATTCTTTCTTATTTCATTTCCACTTCCATTCATATTTCACTTCCATCTTCATTCTTCAAAGCTCAACACATTCCATCTTCGTTTTCACTTCTTCTTCTTCCTTCAACTCTTATTCTCCACCATGACAACCAGATCTCACGGCCACAATGAGGATAAACCACCAACCACCCACAATGATGGTGACTGTGATCACATCCAAAGAAGACAACGGTCACGACCATCACGACAAGTGGATTCAGGTTTTTCCCTAATTTAGTTTTTCCCAAATCAATTTTACCCTAATTTAATTCCCCCAAAATTAATGTTTTTTCTCCAGTTTTCCCAATTTATTCTTCAATTTATGCTTAGATGATGAATGAAGTTCAATATATTCTTCAACTTATGCTTGAAGTGTTCTCTAAATTTTTGTTGGTTTCTTCTATTAAATAGTATGAACATTACATTAAACCATTTTTGTTTTATGTTCTCTGAATCTGTGTTTCATTTTTACTTTATCATTGAGACATGTTTATTTGTGCATGATAATTAATCACAATAAGAAGTAATTAGTTAAAACTGCAATTTATGACAATCGAGTTTCTTGCTCAAGACAAAACTAATAGTCAAATTAGGTCTACATTAGTTTTGCATGAGTTGTCATGAATTTTGGGTTAATACAACACTTGCCCTTGATTAAGCGCTTAATACAACACTTCAACTAAAACAATATTCTCTTCTTATTTGTCAAAATTTCCAGCTTCAAAACCTAGCCAAATCCCTTCAAATTGTTACAACATTTTTTAATTTTAAAAATGTATAGTTTTAAAATTATCGCTGATATATCTAGTTACTCTAATTGTTACAACTTGGTTGTTCATGTGGTATCAATTATTGACTTATTGTTGACTTATTGTAGCAGATATTGTCGTGCCTGAAACAACTCAAACAAGTGACCTTAGTGATGTGAATGTTATTGATAATTATATGCATCCTACTTCTAATGCTAGTACAAGTAAAAAAAAGGTCAAGAGCAACAAGAGCTAAATATTGGAATTTCTTCACAATTTTAGAAAAGTTGCCTGATGGGGTTAAGAGGGTTAAGTGAAATGCTTGTAATGCACAATATAAAGCTGTGGGAATAAATATGGGACACATTCTATGACTCGTCACTAAGATGATTGTCCAACAACTAAGTTTGAAGATGTAGGTCAAATGGTGATAGATGGACAAGGAAAATTGAAGTCTCGCATTATAGATCAATTGATATCTCGTGACATGTGTGTTGCTGCAATAATTGAGCATGATTTGCCATTCAAATTCATTGAGTATAGAAAGATTAGAGCTTGGTTGAAGTACTTGAATCCAGATTATGCTCATATTAGTAGAAATATTGCAAAGACTGATGTACTAAAAGTTTACAAGTGTGAGAAGGAGAAGCTTCGACAGACATTGGCTAGCATTCCTAATAGGATATGCTTAACTTATGATATGTGGACAACTTGTACGATTGAGGGCTATTTATGTTTGACCGCACACTATGTTGACTTAGATTACAAGTTAAATAGTAAAATTCTCAACTTCTGCCACATGCCTCCTCCTCATACTGGCTTTGAAATGTGTGCAATGATATTACGATTTTTGAAAGAGTGGAAAATTGATAAGAAGATTTTCTCTCTAACTTTGGATAATGCTAGTGTAAATGATACATTGGTAGGAATATTGAGGAATAAACTTGTTGAGGATGATAATGGGTTGGTGGAAAGTTTTTCCATGTGCGTTGTTCTGCACATATTCTGAATTTGATTGTCCAAGATGGTTTGAAAGTTGCTGGTGAAGCCTTGCATAAAATTAGAGAAAGTGTCAAATATGTGAAAGGTTCAGAAACAAGAAAGATGGCCTTCAAAAAATGTATTGTAGAGTCGAATGGTCTTATTGACATTCCGTTGAGTTGAAACTCAATATGCCTATAAGATGGAATTCAACTTATATATTACTTGAAAGTGCTCTCAAATACAAACGCGCTTTTAGTAATTTTCCAATGTATGATTCTAATTACCGATATTGTCTTTCGGAAGAAGAGTGGACAAGAGCACAACAAATTTGTAATTTCCTGTGTCCATTCTTTCAGATTACTGAATTAATTTATGGTACATCATACCCAACATCTAACTTGAATTTCATGCAAGTTTGGAAAATTCAATGTGTTCTACATCAAACTGTAAAAGATGAAGATGAAGTCATAAAGGAATGAGTGAAAAAATGATTGTGAAGTTTGAAAAATATTGGAATGATTATAGTGTCACATTTGCTATGGGAGCAGTGTTGGACCCACGAATGAAGTTGGAAATGTTAAGATGTTGTTATTCAGAAATTGATGTTGGTACTGCTGATGAAAAAGTAGCACATGTGAAGTCAAACTTGTACATGCTTTTTGAGAAGTATGCTGCAGCTAATACAAGCAACAATCAATCTAACTCGAATGTGCAAACCAATCTTACAAGTGACCCACTTCCAAAAACATCAAGGAGTAAAATTTCATTCAAAATAGGCATGTCTGATGTAAGTTTAATTTGTTTACTGCGAATTAGATTGATTCGTTATTACTTGTTTCTACTTTTAATGGTTTATTTTAGTAAATGTTTTCTATTGTCTGATTTTTATGCTAGGAATTAAAAAAAACATAATATGATTCTTATAAGTCAAGCTGGGAATTCTCAACTAGATGTGTACTTAGATGAACCAATCAAAGAGTTGGATGAAGAATTAGATGTCTTGAAATGGTGGAAGGGTAAAGTTACTCGTTTTCCTGATTTATCATTATTGGCTTGTGACTTGCTAAGCATTCATATTAATACTGTTGCATCTGAATCTGCATTTACAATTGGTGCGCATGTCCTTAACAAATATAGGAGCCGTCTTTTGCCAAAAAATGTACAAGCTTTGATTTGTACTCGCAATTGGTTGCATGACTTTGCTAACAATGGTAAGTTTGTAACTTGTTTAATGCAACCTAACCTAAATTTTGATTATTTCTTCTTATAATTGTTCGATGTGGGTTTAACTATTTCATTCTTCTAATTTTGTTACTATGTGTAGATGAAGATGATGATGAATCTAATGATATTGGCAATGGAACAACTTCAAGGATGGTTGATTGAAGATGATCAAATGATGATTGAAGATTTTAATATTAGCTAATCCAAGACTTTATTACTGCTTGGTTATTTTATAATTATTATTGCAGACTTGTTAGAGAGAATTATTATCTAATGTAGTTAGAGAGACATGTTTTGAATTATTATTAAGGAGACTTTTAATTGTTATGTAATGTGGTTATGTAAAATCTATTGATTTACAGAATAATGTACTACATAGGAAATTTGCATTGACATTTGATAACTTAACATTCACTATTGTTGCTTTTTTTAATATAAACAGGGAAATGCCCGTGGGCCGCCCGTTAGCCCGTTTTAAAACAGGCAGGGCATGACTTTTTTTCCATTAACCAAGGCATGCCCAACCCGCTTAAATTATTGCAGGCATTTGCGAGTGTAGGCTAAACGGGCCGGGCGGCCCGTTTTTCCATGTCTAGCTTGAATCTTTATTGTCTTTATAAGTATTCTTCCTTTTCTTCTTTTTGGTGATGTTGGTTTCTTTATCAAAACCTGTCAAGGTCAGGAGCAAAGATCTTCTTCACAGTATGGACAGGAAAAAGACCATCAATAAAGAGTGAGTTAATGGTCTTTGTTGGCTACAATCCAACATGATCATACAAACTTCTCAGCCATGTGACAAAACAGATAGTCTTCAGCAGGGATGTTAAGTTTGATGAGATGAGTTCATGGAAAGATCTTCTCAACAAGATTGAAAACAAGGAATCAGTGGTTCAAGTTCCTACAGAAGAAGATCAGGAAATCACACAGGCAACATATTTCATCATAAGATCAGAAAATGTTGAATGTAGACCTACAAGGACAAGGAACAGACCAGCAAGGCTTATTGAATTTGAGATACTTACAAATGATGTAGTCATAGAAGAAGGTAACTTAATTCACTCTACCCTCTTGGCTGAAGCAGAACCAATCACTTTCAATGAAGCCATCAAAGAAGATGTTTGGTTGACTTTCCAGAAGACAAGACTCCTATAGTAGTAAAGTGGGTGTATAAGGTCAAAAATAGACCTGGTGGGAGCATCTCCAAACACAAAGCCAGGCTAGTGGCAAAGGGATATATGCAAAGAAAAGGGTATGATTACTCAGAAGTATTTGCACATGTTGCCAGGTTTGAGACAGTAAGGCTAATTGTAGCCTTAGCAAGCATGAATAAATGGAGATTATGGAAGCTTGATGTCAAGAGTGCCTTTCTGAATAGGTCTCTTGAAGAAGTGGTTTACATCACACAACCCCCTGGATTTGAGATAGTAGGAAATGAAGCCAAGGTACTAAGACTAATGAGAGCATTGTATGGACTAAAACAAGCTCCTCAAGCCTGGAACATGAGAATAGATTCTTTCCTAATATCTATTGGCTTCACCAAGTGCATAGTTGAACATGGAGTATATGTGAATGTGACAACCACAAATGAAGTGATTCTATGCTGCCTTTATGTGGATGATCTAGTCATAACAGGAAGTTGTGAGAATGAAATCTTGAAGTTGAAGGGAAAACTTAAGTCTGAGTTTGAAATGACAGACTTAGGTGAATTGGCTTACTTTTTGGGAATTGAATTCCTAAAAACACACAATGGGATTATTATGCATCAAAAGAGATACATCACAAAGGTTATAGAAAGGTTCAAAATGCAGAATTGTAACCCTGTGATGCTGCCAGTTGAAGGAAGCGTGAAACAAGATGACTCAACAACTCATAAATCAGTAGATGCAACACTCTTCAGGAAAATGGTAGGTTGTCTCAGGTTTGTGTGTCATAGCAGACCTGAACTAGGCTATAGTGCATAAGTTATAAGTAGACACATGACCAATCCCAACCAAGCACACATAACAACAGTCAAGAAAATCCTGAGGTACTTAAAGGGAACTCTTAGCTATGATATCATGTTTCCTCATCAGAGAAAAGAAGATGAGTTACAACTTGTTGGATACTCTGACTCTGACTCTGACTGGTGTGGAGACAAGGAGGATAGGAGAAGCACATCAGGGTACACCTTCTTTATTTCTGGTGCTTCAATCTCATGGAGTTCCAAGAAGCAAGAAGTGGTGGCACTCTCCACATGTGAAGTAGAATACATTGCAGCATGCAATGCTGCTTGTCAAGACTTATGGCCAACTTCTCTAATGGCAGAATTGAAGTGTGGAGAAGACATGAAGATTGAGTTAAGGGTTGATAACAAATCAGCCATAAACTTAGCCAAGAATCCAGTTAGCCATGGAAGGAGTAAGCATATTGAGAAAGATATCATTTCTTGAGAGATCAAGTTGACAAAAAGAAGGTTGAGCCATTGAAGGTAGATAAGTTTGAAAAAATGAGGGAGATGCTAGTCTTGGTCAAGTTTCAATAAAGCATGGTTTTGCCTTGGTTTGAAGTTGTTTCTTTGTTTTTGTATTGATGTAGAGTTGTAAAAATCCTTTTGAATTAAGGAAGGATGTTAGAAATCAAGTAATTCAAGGATTAGTTAGTAGTTGCTATAGTTAGAAGATAGTTATGCTTGTTATTCTAAATATAGAAAGTGTATAAATTGTTCATTGAGTAATGCATTGAATACAAGTACAATTCCATACAACTCTCTCAATCAATCTCAAATATTCTTTCTCTCCAATTTCTCTATGAAACTCTTCCTCATTCACACATTCATCTTCTTCATTCTCTTCTTCTGTTTTCTTGGTTTTATTGCTCTAACATGCTCTTATTAATAATTTGTTTTTATTTCACAAATCCATAATAAGTCGAGTCAAATTGAGGTTAGTCAAATTCCTAGAGGAAGAGAAAGACAAAAATCTTATGTTGAATGATTAGGAAAGACATAAAGATCAATGTTTTGTCAATGAATATAATTAAATTAAGGTTTGATTGTTATTCTCAAGCGTTCTGAATAAGAATGTCCTTTAAAAACACATTGTTATATGTCTTATAAAACTAGTGATGCAAAAACTTGAACATAATGGTTGGTTCGATCATAGCGTATAGAAATCATAACCAGTACAAAACATCAATTATATATGCTAAGCATCAAAATATGGAAACCGGTCAAAATCGGTCAACTTTCTTTAAAATTGGTTCATCCACATGATGTCAGTTGAACTAGATGGGTTGGTGCTATTTTTAATATTAAAATAATAGAGTAAAAAACAATGTCGTTTTATTCAAGTCCAGTTAGCCGCATATGCTTAAGAGTTTCTAGCTTTCATCAATCTGTAGTTTTGCACTTTCACTTCCATTGCTCTTGCGTAGACACAATTTATCCATTCCAAGACGTTGGGTCCCCACTCCAATTCGTCGTGTCTCCATTCCAAACTGGTCATCTCTCAGTTCCAAACTAGTTGTGTCCTTCTAGTCGTCATCATATGAGTGTCTTGCATTGTTGCATCTTTTCAATTTTCTGCCAACAATCATTGTGTATCGTGGAGTTGCTATCAATAGTTGCTGCAGGTCTTGAAGTTGTTGTCAATCGCCACTGACAACCGAATCCCAGAGTTGTGCCAATATGTTGAAGTAAGTTTTTCCATTTCTAGGTTCTTGCTTTCTTTTCTGGATTTGGTATTTGTGTACTTGATGTATTTTATTTTTGCTAGTTGTATTTGATAACTCATAATTTCTTTTGATTGTTATTGATATTTTAATATATATATATATATATGGTTGTTATATCTATATTTTTATTTCTTTGTTATCTTTGTATAGTGTATTTGTTATCTTTGTAAATGAGTATTTATTTCTTGGTGTAACTAAATGAAGAAAATGCTTTTTATTTGTGACTTTTGTCCATATGACATTTATTGAACCTGAAATACCAACATCACAATAAGCTTTAATGGAAAATACTAGCATGAGTAGTAATAGGGGAAACAGATCCAGTTTGGGCACATTGCAAACAAGTCGTTACAGATAATGGAAGATTCATTCTATTGTATCTATTTTGTATCAAATAATTAAAGGGAGTACATCAATCAGTTTAAGGCTTATTTTGTGAGATTAAAAGTATAAGGTGAAAAGTGCGAGAATGTGTGAGCTGATGTTCAACATTAAATGTAAGATAAAGGAAACTAGAAGAAGAATATGATGAAAGTAATCATTATGATGAAGTTAATGATTGATTGCATAATTTACAAATTGAATCGCCTCATACATCTACCTCTATAAAACGGAAAGGTCGCATATGATTTTACTTTATACATATAACAACTCATGGTGCTCAACCACTTTAAAAATTATAATACAAACTAAAGAAATAATTGAACATTGTGACTCTGCCATCTCCAAATGTATGGTCGATACTTTTGTGCCATTTAATGCAATTAAGTCATCATACTATCAACATTAGATTGATGTCATTTGTAATACGGATCCAGGTTATAAACCTCTAAAAAAAATTATTGTTTATGGCTATGTGTTAAAAAAATGGGTTCAATATGTGAAATTTTTGTTAATGATTATCGTTAAATTTGGATAAAAACTTAATGAACTCTTATAGTATATGGTTGGATTGGTCGTTATAGACGAACTCTGATTAATTTTTCTTTATTGTCCTAAAGGATCTATCTTCATAAAGTTTGTTGACGCTTTTCATGCTTCTAAAACTTCAGATTTGTTGTTCAAGCTTTTCAAGGAGATAGTACTATATGTCAATCCCATGAAACTTTTTCATATTGTTGTACATAATTCTTCAAATTATATAGTTGATAGGTTATTGGAGAAAGAACTTCCTCACCTTTTTGGTCTCCATGTGCGACCTATTTATCAATTTCATATGGGAAAACATTGGAAAGTCAAGAGAAGTAAATGAAACAATATCACATACTACAAATATTACCAAATATTTATATTGTCATTCATTCTATATATGAGAAAGCACATTCATGGAAAAAAATACTTCATGTTTTCAACTCACTTCAAAGTATCTTTGCTTAAAAGATACATGAAGAATTTCAGTAACATATAGAGAATGTACAAGTTGAGCTTATTCAAATATTCTAAAGAGTAAAATTTGTGGAAAAAGTATTGGATTTAAATGTTTGGAAAGAATATATTGATATTGTGAAATTTAACAAACCACTTATTCTTGTATTACATATTGTTGATATTGTTGATAAGCATGAGATATGAATATACAAAATGTTGAATTAGATTTTGGAATACCAACTGCTATATGTGAACAAAGTAAAATAATATCAGATATAATTAGTCTTTCATAGTTTATAATTTTATTTTTCCTCTTTTTTATTTATTCTTTTTTTAGTTCAAACTTCAAAAGATATATTATTAATATTCAAATAAATATTTATGTGAATCACACTTGATAACATGAGTCTTGGAATATACTTATTGATTTTTTAATGTAAACTTTACATTTTGAAAACATATTATTTTGAAACAAACATGTTTTTATGTGAACTTGATACCATAAATTTGGGCTTGACTTATTATTTTTTATTGTAAAAAAGCGACCTGACTACATATAAAACTTGGGTTGAATTTTTTAAAAGTAAATTACATTGACACCCCTTGAGTTTTAGCGAAATTACACTAATCACTCCTCAATTTTTTACACTACACAAACTCCCCTAATTTTTATACTTTTAATACACGGACCACCCCTGCATGAGAAATAGTTGCAATCTTTTAAATAAAAAATGTGATAAATGTAATTAAGTTAAACAAAACATGATATATTGTGGAGACAAGTCCAAATAATATATGAGTCGATACCTCTTTATTATTTTTTGTTCTTTACGATATAATATAAGAGCAATTTAAATAATATCTCTTTCGAATTGTTGATGCATTTTGTAATGAAAAATAATAGAGATACATTGATTTATATATTATTTTGATTTTTCATATAGTATACAATGTTTTGTTTAACTTAATTGCATTTATCACATTTTAATTTAAAAAATTACACTTATTTCTCATGCAATAGTGGTCAGTATAATAAAAGTATAAAACTATGGGAGGTTTGTAAAAAAATGAAAGATAATTTATATAATTTCACTCATTTTTGTAATGTAAATAAATCAAACTGATCAAATAATATTTCAAATCAGATGACTATTTTTTTTTTTTTTGTCTAAAGATCAATCCAACCGAAGCGCATACACCCTTCAAGAAATATGACAGGTTCATAGTTAGAACAGATAAGATTAAGACACAATGGTGGTAGTGATGATGACCACACCATCAACACTCCCTTCCAAAACCCCAACACCCATAACCTCCATTCCCTACTTCCCATCTAACCCAAAATCCATAATCCTCTACCAATGCAAAACCCTCATGGACCTCAACCAAGTCCACGCCCACCTCATCAAAACCCGCCTCATCCACAGCCCCGCCGTCGCCGGAAACCTCCTCGAGTCCGCCGCCCTCATCCTCCCCGACGCCATGGATTACGCCCTCTCCGTCTTCCGCTCCATCCCTCAACCCAACCCTCCCGCTTACAACATTATCATTAGAGGCCTCACCCTTCACCACTCCCCTCGTGAAGCCATTCTCCTTTTTAAACATATGTGCCAAGAAAACGTTGTTTCACCCGATGACTTTACTTTCTGCGCTGTTTTTAAAGCATGCTCCAGACTTCGAGCATTGCTCGAAGCCCAGCAGGCACGAGTACTCACACTTTATGCCTCACAACTTAACCAACTATAATATGAAATTGGAAAATGATATATCCTCCAATAAATTCTTTTATAACATAAGAAAAGTAACGTGTCACAAAATAATACTTTTGTTTATTAATGATTGATTTACAAGTGACATATGTCAGCTTCTTAGGAGGATTTGTAGGAGCACTACTCTATGAAGTCTACCACACCAAAGAACATGCCATAAGGGAACAAAACATGTCATATGTTGAAAGTTATAACATTTTACTCACTCTAAGTTGATGGAAGAAAATTGAATCTCATGTACTATTCAAAATGTGGACAACTTTTTATTCTAATTTTGTTTTACTAATTTATTTCCGGCAACAGGTCCATGCAAAAGCTGTCAAATGCGGCCTTATGTCAAGTGAGCTTGTGGAAAACACACTGATTCATGTGTATGCTGCGTGTGATGCAGTTGAGGTTGCTAGAAGGGTGTTTGATAAAATGCCGGAGAGGGGAATTGTTGCTTGGAATGCTATGCTTGCTGGGTATGCTAAGAGTGGTTGCTGGGATGAGGTCGTGGGCTTGTTTCTTAGGATGAAGGAACCACGTGGTGTTAATGTTAATGATGTAAGGTTTGATGATGTTAGCTTGATTATTGCCTTGTCCGCGTGTGGTAGGTTGGCGAATTTGGAATTAGGAGAATGGATTGGAGAATATATTGAAGCGAATGGACGCAGTAGAAACCTTACTTTGATGACTTCACTTCTCGATATGTATGGAAAATGCAGTAATGTTGACAAAGCAAGAGTGGTGTTCGATCAATTGGAACGTAGAGATGTTGTTGCATGGAGTGCCATGATATCTGGGTATAGTCAAGCTAACAGGTGCAGTGAGGCTCTTGATTTGTTTCATGAGATGCAGAAGGCTAATGTGGAGCCTAATGAGGTTACCATGGTTAGTGTGCTCTACTCATGTGGGGTTCTTGGAGCTATGGAAACTGGTAAATGGGTTCATTTCTATGTAAGAAGAAAGAAACTGAAGCTCACTGTCACTCTTGGGACTGCACTCATAGACTTCTATGCAAAATGTGGGTCTGTAGAGAGTGCAATTGAGGTTTTTGAGAAAATGCCGGTGAAGAATGTGTTCTCTTGGACAGCAATAATTCACGGACTTGCTAGTAATGGCGAGGGAAAGAGAGCTCTGGAGTTGTTTCATTTGATGAAGGAAGCAAACATTGAGCCAAATGACGTGACTTTCATCGGCGTGCTTTCGGCTTGTAGCCATGTGGGTTTGGTTAAGGAAGGTCGAGCAGTTTTCCTCAGTATGAGCAAAGATTTCGGGATCAAACCTAGAATAGAGCACTACGGTTGTATGGTTGATATTCTTGGTCGAGCTGGTTTCCTTGATGAAGCTTTTCAGTTTATTAAGGACATGCCTATTGAACCAAATGTAGTTGTTTGGAGGACATTGTTGGCTTCTTGTAGGGCACATAAAAATGTTTTAGTTGGTGAGGAATCGTTTAGACGGATAACTGAATTGGAGCCTGCTCATAGCGGGGACTACATACTGCTATCTAACATATATGCCTTAGTGGGGAGAAGTGAAGATGCTCTTAGAGTGAGGTCTCAGATGAGAGAGATGGGGATTAAGAAGTCACCTGGTTGTACCATGATTGAATTGGAAGGTGTGGTTCACGAGTTCTTTTCTGAAGATGACGAACATTCTCACTCAAAAGAGATATATATGGCAACCGAAGAGATGATCAGAAGAATTAAGTCAGTGGGGTATGAGCCAAACATTGCAGATGCAAGAATTGATGCAGAAGAGGAAGATAAAGTAGTTTCTGTATCTCACCACAGTGAGAAGCTAGCTATTGCATTTGGTCTTATCAAAACTAAAGCAGGGGCTACCATTAGATTATCAAAAAACCTTAGAGTTTGTACTGATTGCCATAATGCCACAAAGTTAATATCTAAGGTTTATAATAGAAAAATTATTGTGAGGGATAGGAACCGATTTCATCATTTCCAAAATGGGTCATGTTCTTGTAATGATTTTTGGTAAACAAGTGTCTTCTATCTTGAATAAGAACAACATTAATGCATGCCCTTTTCGTCTTAAATTAAAGGCTATAGCTTGGATATATTATTTCTGTTTGTTACCCTGTTGAATGCTGCTAAAAGTAATCCAGAGAAGGGGTGAGGGAATGATTTATACTCCACAGCACAATTGGTATCAAGATAATGCATATTGGATTCACAAAGTGAGATCCATATGAGAAAAAAATTTCAGAAAATCCAGCTTCATTTTATCTATACACTAGCAATCATCAAACACATGAACCATTTTCTTGATTGTTTTTACCAGTTGTAGAAATTATTTATGGAAGTATACAAGTTCATGTGACAAAAATGTTGAGGAGGGGGAGTACAAGTTCACTGTCTTGCAATTTCCTTGGAACATTTATAAACTCTGCAATAATCAGACATTTTACAATTAGAAAGTCTGCAAATTCTAACAATGCTGGATATTAGTCTATATGACCAAACAGAGAAATCCTATCCATACATCTATGTCATATGAACCACTATTGTGGAAAGACAGTGTTCTCAGAAGCGAATATTCTTGAACCACTATTGTATTATAGTCTAAACCTAGGCCATCAAAGGTTTGAATAAGTAAATCACATATTGAGACTGCACTTCATTCAAGCTTGAGATTATATGCAAGTGTCTTCTACTTCTTTTTTATGAGTCAATACTCCATTTTCATTGAGCCTTTTCTATAGTTATGAAAATCATACTTCAATAAAGTCACTCGAGACCTCATATTCGTTCCGCTGAGCTTTGAGCTTCATCTCAAAGCTCCTTACATGTCTCAAAGTAATTGTGTTGCAATATCTTCTTTCGTGAAGTTGAACAAGCACAGAAGATTTGTTGATCATTTGTCACCCATTCATCGTATGGAGGATTTGTCTTTTTGTTGTCTCCTTCGATTATGAGTTATGACTTCTTCTATAGACTTCTTTGTTCCAAGGATGTATCCATCCATCTTCACACCTCTGATTAATGGTAATACTAATAACTTCCATAGTGGAAAATTATCTCTGCCTAGCTTGACATAGCACGAGGAAAGAGATAATAAATATATCATATCTTGATTGATTTTCACCGATCAAATTACACGAAATATAACTAATTTCCTATGAACTAGCTATTAAATTTGATGAGATAAACTCTTCTAATATGCAACTTGCACAATAGGGTCTAATATGCATGAATCTTAGGCCTAATATTCAATCACTCATTTACCTTATATTAATTATCAAACCAAATAACTAAAGAATGTAATATATGCGTACTATCAGTATAAAGATTTATATACGGTCAGTATATAATTTATCATTCTTTTGTTGTTGAAGAATCAATTATAATTAAACATGAATAATATGAATAATGGATGATACAATGACAATAAATAAAACTCATATACAATATACATTCTTTTCTCATAACTAAATAATTAGATAACTAAAACTAAGTTTTCCCCTCATATTTGTTTTGATTTTTCCCAGAAACTCCAAGCAAGTCATTTAAACATAAGACCGAGTGTTTTTATCCGCATATTTATCAAATCAAGGAGTATAGATATATCATGAAATGCAAATGTGATTAAAAAAATAGTAGTAATCCACTCTTTTGTGCTTGAAAAAATAGAGTGCAAAAATAACTTGTCCAATGAGCAATGTTATGGTGAACTTCCCTTGTTTCAAAATATATATGAAGTGATTACATTTCTATAGTCATCAACTATTACATAATATATCCAACCATAATCCCAATTCCATAGGAAACCTAGTCATTAGCTATTACTATCCGTTAATGCCCCATGAGCTACATTAAATGCTTGTATCTCCCGTTCAATATTTTTGACAGTTTAGATCAATAATTCTTTAGTAATAAAGTCTTTAATAATCTCACTAATTATAGCCTTCAACCTTAATATATTCGTTAGAGGCATTCTTCATATTTGCTTCTTTGGTTCGGCTTCATTAAATGCAACATAGTTGTTGCTGAGTATCCTCTCCATTAGCAGAAAAACAAATACTACCAAAAAATAAATGAAACAATAACATAGTAAGATATTAGTATTATTTTATAATAATAAAATAACACTTTTGTTATTGAAAACACATATAAAATTAAAGTATTTGTCTCTCCATTTTATCTTGGTACAACATTCTGAATTAGGAGTGCAAGTGTGCAACTAGTTTTTAGCTTATGGCAAATCATATTCCCCTTTTTAGATAATAACCATCCGTCATGGGAATAAAGACACATTGAATGTCATCCTTAATTGGATAACATGATTGTTTTTGAGGACTGAGCTTCTGGTTGTAATATCTTTAAAGAGACTATATCTGAGATTGTTAACTTAGGATATGACAACACATTAAAACATATCCTTATCAAAGAGTTCGAATGTACTTCGACATACCAGTTCACAGCCATGTTAGAAGTTTTACAAACAAGTTCCATTGTGACATGGCTCTTCAGCCACACTATTATTAGGATAGCTAGTCAATTGTTTGACTTTGTAGATAAGTGATCTTTTGACCATTATATATCTCTATATATCAATGCTACTGCATACTATTTACTTAACATAAGGTTAACTACTAAATCTTTAATGCATAGTTTTCATTAAAACTCATGATTAATCACATTAAACATTTCATAGTCTTCTCATAGGAGTACACTTGGGTCACATGGGTGAGTTAAATTAAATTGTAAATCATGATTGAGAAGTTTAACTCCTCAAAAAGGGTCAATAGGGTGAACTGTTATTACAATATTGCTTATTTTCACTTAAGATTGGGGTTAATTATGTTGAGGAAGGTGGGCGTAATTTACCGCAAGATTAATGAGAGAAGCTACTCTAATTTACAACTTGCACACTGAAGTAACATGAGTCCAGACCAAATATTAAATATACCCATTTATCTTATCTATTTCTTATCAACAAAATAACCAAATAATTAGATAATTAAAATTAATTTTACTCAGCATATTTGTTTTGATTTTCCCATAACTCCAAGCAAGTCATTTAAATATGTTATTGTACTAATGAGGTACTAGTTTAATGATATAAGACCTATCATACTAAGCCAAAAGTCAAAAATTCAATTCTAAAGGGACACTTATTTAGGTAGATACGCATCCTAAAAAAGATTAATTTCTTACCTATAAGATAAAGAGATGCCTTCTGATATACCAAAAACATGTAACCAAGTGTTTTTCCTCCACATATTTATCATTTGAAGAAGCATGAACTCTGGGTATATCACAAAAATGATAATGTGATTAAAAATAGTACTAATCCCCTCCTTTATGCTTGAAAAAATATAATGTAAAAATAATTTATCACATTGACTTATAATGAGTGAGCAATGTTACACCGAACTTTCCTTGTTCAAATTACACCTGAAGTGATCCCAATTCCATATAAAACCTAGTCATCAGCTAACATCCATTAATGCATCAACACTTTCAATCATAGCATTTTTCTTCATACAATGGAAATGAATGATGATGTTTGTGAAGCTTCTCTGTTTTTTCTGTTTGTGTGTTATGGTAGGAGGGTGAGTGTTATTGGAAGGAAAAGAAGTTAAGGTATTTTTGGGTTGGGGTAAACACATATCATTTGATTAAAAATTAAGGGGAAAACAAGACATAAATTGTTGAAGCTTCCAAAGTTTTTTTTAAAGCTACATTAGTTAGCTTTCAAAAGATATAATCTCCATGTTCAAAAGTTAGAAGTCTTATTCTAAAAGCGCATTGACGTGCCCAGACTAGCATGAAACAGTTGCTTGGCAGCAGATATTTTCTATAATCTTCACCTGACATACATGTCTGGTGTCCTCGGTATGTGTCGGATCATAAACTCACAGCTGCTGATGAAGAAAAGCGTCGCTTGGAGGTTTGTATGAAGACTTAGACGAACCAAAATGTCCAATGACATTGCCAGATATGCTCTTCAACCACGAGGTGCTTCGTGTTAGCCAACTACTCTGTTCTTGTACTTGCATTTCATGACTGCTTTTCCGTTCTTCCTCGGCCAATATATCAATCCACCTCTTTGCCATAAAAGTCTTAATGGCCTCGACCCCTTGATTTACAATCTCCAGTGGTGGCAATTCAAGAGGATTATGCTCCAAGTTTAGCTTGGTCAAATTATCAAGGCGACCAAATGTATCGGGAAGTGCAAGAATCTGATTATTGCTGAGATCCAATTCCCTGAGGTTAGTCAAATCACCAAATGTTTCTGGTAGTTCTTTAAGGTCAGCGAAGTTGCTGCTCAGGTTGAGAACTTCAAGAGTAGTCAGTCTCCCAATTGCAATAGGAAGCCCATGTAGCTCATTGACGCGAGCATCCAGATAGCGCAACGATTTCATCTCACAAACAGATGAGGGAAGATATCGAATCTTGTTCAATTGAATCATGAGCTTTTCTAAATTTGGTAATTCATATCCAATGTTCGTTGGCAAATATGACAGATTGTTAAAGCTTGCATCCAGCACCACCAATGACCTGATCATTCATATATAACAGGTTTGATTAATGGCAATTAAAGCATTTTATTGTCTGAAGAAATTCTTAAATGACTTCAGTATGGTTTTCTGCTGTCAATAGTGGTTTCAAAAAAACAGTGAGGATTTGATAAACAGAACAAACAATTGTCGGTGAGATACATAAACAGAACATATACTTTCATAAGCATCCCAAACCACAAGATAAAATAATTACTCTGCCAAAAATGACAACAATATAAAAAAGTTCACTGGTCCTATTTTCACTAGTTTAAAAAGTACCAGTATCGAAATCCTCATAGGAGGCTTTGGACTAAAATTAACTATCATTACATAAATTTCACAAGATCACAATCCCAAACCACAAGGTACAGTAATTACTCTATATGATGAAAATGATTTTAGTATAAAAATAGTTGCTTCTCTTATGAATTCCACACATACCTGCACTGACATATGGAATCAGGAAGGGCATTCAGCTTGTTTCCAGAGACATTAAGGAATTTCAACTTTTGTAACAACCCAATTGAATCTGGCAGTGATTCCAAAAGATTTGAAGAGAGATTGAGCTCCTCAAGATTTTCCAATCCAGCTATTGAGTCAGGGATTGCCTATTGTGTTGAAAGGAATAAATTAGTATATATGTGAAATTACAAAAAAGGCTATATACAACAACCAAGCTTGTCCCACTAGGCGGGCAGGAAAGGCTCAATAAACTAACTAAATCAGTACTTGCAATCTGATCCTTAGATATATCGGGGAGCACCAAGAAGCCTACATATTTAGAAATGAAATCTGACAACTAATAACTTCTGTCACAAGAAGATGAAGAATCTGGAAAAGTAATGGAGATGAACATTATTCTTTATCCATTATTATGCACAAATACACACTTCAGTCGCAGCTAAAACCGGGGTAAATAGGCATAAAAGAATACCCCCCAGCACAAATATGTACGTGTAACTGTGTATGCATATATATATATATATATATATATATATATATATTAAATAATTAGATTCCTGATTATGTTCTATGGCTGCAATACAATAATGTGACTATGATAGTTCAAGGTTAACCCCAACTAAATGAATTATAAAATACATTATGCATGAAATATGGAAGTTCTTATAAGAAAATAAAAAAAGTACAGTGTATAGGACAAATGAAGAAAAAATGAGAATAATTACAAACAGACTCAAACTTCACATGTGAAAGGATAAGATAGTTTCATTGCAGAGATAAAAATATGCAATAAAAAAAATTTCTTCATCATTCACATTATGCATGAAGCTTTGTTGCAATGGATGTAATCAAAATTTCCATGTCTAGTTTGAGTTTATCTACTACAGCATATGAACATATAAACCAATACTAAATAAATTTCTTTTGCAATGTAACTAAAGGTTCATATCCAAGATAATTGAATTGGTAGAAGTTTCTAAACTCAACCACGGGAATCCACAACTTGACTTCACCCTTAAGATTCGCTACCAGTTTCAACTTCAGCGATTAAAGTTTACTGCCTACTTCATGTTCATTATTCAGTATAGATACATGAAGCGGTCAACAAAGAAAATAAGAAACCTCCAAAATAACAAACATGCTCAATTGTTAACAAAGAAGCAAACATGCTCAATTGCACACACGAGTATTTACCAAAGAAGCAAACATGCTCAATTGTTAACAACTCTTCTAAAAACTATATACCCAAAAAGGACCCAAAATATTCACCCATTGTGTAGTTTAGTATATTTATTTAAATTATAGTTTAGAGTAGATCAAATGGAGGTTAGCCCAATTTCTAGAAATAGAGAGACCAAAAAACCATAGACAAAACAATTGGAAAGATTTAGAGATTAATGTTTTGTCAATGAAATGATTTATGATAGAGCATTATAGCGTATTAGCGTTAGATTGATATACCCGATCCCACCTAGTGGGACTAAAGTTTGGTTGTAGTTGTATAGTTTGGACACCCTAAACCCAAGTTTTAAACTATATATTGAAACATGCTAGTTTATATTACATGTTTCCCTCTCTTCTACTGTGCTTTAGACACAAACAAACCCAAGTGATACACTCAAAATTCAAACCGAACTCAAATTCATAACAAATAATCTGAACTTCCCAGTGCTACAGACCAATAAAACATGGGAACTGCTAATTGCAAACCTCTTTTTCTCTTAGATATCTTACATAAGTAAAGTAAGAAAATCAGAATATAAATGGGTGAAACAAATTGGTTGACCAATTCAACTGATAAAGTCTGCCGCTGCAATTGACTTCTTTAAGAATAGTTTTCTTATGTTATATATGTTTGGCAACACCATCAACTAACTTATAAGCTAGCCAAGTCCCTATTTGACCAAAAAAACAAGCTACCTGTTGATGTTTGATAAAATACATTGATTTCAATAAGTCGCAAGTTTTGATAAGCTATTGCTTATGAGCATAAGGTAGCGGCTTACACATTAACTTATGTGTTATTTTGTGAAACAGAGCTTAGTCTTTTTTTTTTTGTACTACCAAGGGTATTCCCTCACTCTTTTGGGTAAGGAACTAATCATTTTCGGGGTTCGTGGCTGCCCCTTCTTGGTAGGAGAGCCTTAGTCTATCACCCAGGAATTAAACTTCCAGCCTTATTAAATATTCTAGTGAGCTCTTCTAAAGTCTACCATAATTACAAATACAATGAAAGTTTTAAATGTCAACTAGCTAAGAAATTAAACAAGCTTACTGAAAGCAGATTGCTGGAGACATCAAGCACCACCAAGCCAGGAATCCGGCCAAACGCCTCAGGCAGCAACCTCAATCCGCGGCCGGAAAGAATCACTCTTTCTATTCCCTTCCCATGTGCCTCTTGAAGTATACCCACAACCACTTCATCCACATCATTACCATCACCATCATCAACACCATTACCACCATCTCGGCCATCAGCAGACTCGTAAATCTTCTCCAACCGCTTCTCTGCATCCCTAAGAAGCTTCTCGAGCGCATCATGCATTTCATCTAGTTGCACCAACGACTTGTAAATCTGTTTCTCTTCCTCAGCCAATTCCCTGCGCTCCCTCTCCTTCTGGTCCTGCTGGGCCCGCCAATTGTCTCCTTCTATCTCACCGGGCGTGGGCTGCAGTACGATCTCTTCATACTTTTCAATTGCCAGCTCGGCTTCAATCTCAGCCAGCTTGGCCCGGGCGTTATCCACGTCTTCGTGGATAGGCCGCGGTCCAAGCAGGCTGAGGACTGATCGGGCTTGCGAGACGTCGGATATTGCCTGGGTAATCGACGCCAGGAGTCCGGGGTCGGTGATTTCGGAGGGTGGAGGAGTGTGTAGCTGTTCGATGTCAAATTCGCCGGAGTCGGTGGCAGAGGTACTGACTGGTAAGGAAGGGAGGCGGACGTGAGAGACAACCGGGATGGTTCCGGCGTTTGGATCCATGGGGATGAGAGAGAATTGATGTTTGAGAAATGTTATGTAATACGAATGAATTGATGAATGTATGTTGAGAATATAGCTTTGGTTTTTGTTTGGGAGTGGAAATTGGATTACTAGCGTTGATGGGAAGCAAGCGAATCTACACTGTTATAAGTCGGTTTACTTCGTATGACTGGGACTGGCGTCAAGATTTTATTTTATAACTGGTTTTTACAGGTTTACCGGCGCCCATCATGTGACTTTTTATCTTTCTCTTTTTTAAAGATCATTCTCTACCTTTATATTATTAATCTTACACTTTGTTGATATATGTTTTTGTACTTGAACCTCAGGAGTGATAGATTATGAAAATGTATGCAATAGTAAGGATCTTTATATTATTTTGAGTATCATTTTTAATCATCATTAATAATTCATTAAATGATGTATATAATAAATCTTTAATGTGAAAGTATATAGGTGTTACACCAATTGACTAATATTTTCTGAGCCAAGTGCCAAATAAAAAATGAGAGCCTTAAATTTTTTGTTGAAAACGAGGGCCCTTAAAATTTTTGTAAAATTTTCTGAGCCAAGTGCGAAATAAAAAATGAACAAAAAGATTTTCTATAGCAAAACACTTGTAGTACATACATGATATCATTCTCAATTATCCTAACTTTTAGGATTACACCTATCAATATAATTAAGAAGGAATAGTTGTTTAGCATCCCTTGAATTTTCCATATTATATGTATTTGGTCCAATATCTCATTAAAATTACTAACATCCTCATTCATTAGATTTTCATAATTCTGATTTTTATTGGATTGTTTAATATTATTAAGGATGACAAATGAATGAATTTGAATTTGTATGCTAATGGATAGACTTTCTATTAATTCATATAAATTTATTTAAACTATATTTTAAGTTATCCAATCTATTTGATTATCTTTTATTGGAACTAAAAACACTCTTGAAGAAAATCTTTATTCTAAAAACTATTATCTCAATAAAATATATTTTAAAACCACCTTTTAAAAAAGACTTTTAAAATCATTTAAAACCATTTAAAAAATCACTTTTAAAATCATTTAAAAAACACTTTTAAAATTCATTTTTTTAAAAAGTGATTTTTGTGTAAAAAATGATTTTTTTGAAATTTAAAAAAAAAAATAGTTTGTTTGAATATCCTACCAGCAATGTTTAAGGTTCTACGTATAAAGTTTGTAACAAATACTTATAGAGTATAATATCTATGTATCGTGAGTGTAAAGATATATACATAATTATTAAATCACTCGTCATTCATTTGAATTAATTTATTTTAAAGAGACAATATTAATTAAATATAAACGGTCGATAATGAAATGACATTATATAATACTCTTACAATGTAAGTGCATACATTTTTTCTCATACTTATATATGTTATGTATTTAAAAATAAAATTTTAATATTAACTACATACACATGTCCTATAATTGATATCAATTTAATAAAATGTTAAAATGAGAGAGAATCATAGAGGATTTGCTTGAATTTAATTTTCTTGAATATTAAATGACATTGAAAAGCAAATAACGATATTTTATTTTATGCAGTATCAATATAAAGATCTATACATAATCACTACATCATCCACCATTAATTTGAATTACTTTTTTCGAAGAGTCAATAGTGATTAAATATAAATAGTGGATGATATAATAATATTGTATAAAACTCATCACTGTTAGTACATATATTTTTTTCTCATACTTATATATGTTATGTACTTAAGAATAAACTTTTAATACTAACTAAATACATATATCATATAGTTGATATTAATTTAATAAAATATTAAAAGTGAAAGTGAGAATAATGAATGATTTGTTTGAATTTAATTTTCTTGAATATTAAATGACATTAAAAAGCAAGTAACAATATTTTTTTATTTTATACACTGTTAGTATAAAGATTTATACATAATCACTATATCATTCACCATTCATTTGAATTAGTTTTTAATACTGGTTAAATATAAATAATGGATCATATATATAAAACTCATATATTGTTAGTACATACATTTTTTATCATACTTATATATGTTATTAAGAATAAACTTTTAATATTAAATACACACATGTCCTATAATTGATATCAATTTAATAAAATATTAAAAGTAAGAATGAAAAATTGGTTGAATTTAAATTTCTTAAATATTAAATAAAAAATCATATTTTTTAAGTTTTTTTTAGATGGATTAGATATTCATCTAAATGGATATATCCATATATATTCATAGAATATAATAAATGAATTCAAATTCATCTATTAATGAAGTTATTCATTAGATTTAATAGATAAATTTAGATGAATTTAATTTTCTTAGATCGAGATGAATTATAGATAATTTTAACATCTCTAAATATTATCCACACTCAATTCGTGAAAAATATCATTTTTTCTTAACAAATATATCTAGTGTCCCTTTTGTTATTCTACATGTTCATCGAGTGCTTTTTTCTACCTCATTTTGGACATGGAAAAAATATTCAACAATTAAACTAAAGTGTAAAAAACTTGACAGAACTTGAGTTATGAAGAAGAAGGAAACTTGTGCTGCAAATTCATATCACAACATTGACTAGTGCTTACAATTTTGAGTATAACCGTGTGTTGAAAGCTTGAACGTATAAGGGTGAATACATATTATTAAATCTATATCTATATCTATCCTAATAAATAAAAGCAAAACATAAAATAATTGCCAATGGTATAATTAATGTTTTCCCATTTTATCCTTTATAGTTTATAATTTCATAATTCTATAGATTATGACCTATCAATATAAATTAATCTTTTTCTTTAACTGTCACATCAATTCTTTATTCCCTCTCCTTTCTATTAGAACTACTGTAGTTTATTTCATTTTGAAATGGCACAAAAAGTGGATAACTGAATTAAGATAAACGTGTAAATCATTTTTTCTAACTCCAGTTTATACATAATTTAGTTTCTTAGTCTTTTTAAAAGTTGATATCTATACTAATAAATAAAAGCAAAACATAAAATAACTGCCAATGGTATAATTTATGTTTTCCCATTTTACCCTTTATCTATACTAATAAATAAAAGCAAAACATAAAATAACTGTCAATGGTATAATTTATGTTTTCCCATTTTACCCTTTATAGTTTATAATTTCATAATTCTATAGATTATGACCTATCAATATAAATTAATCTTTTTTTCTTTAACTGCCACATCAATTCTTTATTCCCTCTCCTTTCTATTAGAACTGCTGCAGTTTATTTCATTTTGAAATGGCACAAAAAGTGGATAACTGAATTAAGATAAACGTGTAAATCATTTTTTCTAACTCCAGTTTATACATAATCATTGCAGTTAGTTTCTTAGTCTTTTTAAAAGTTGATATCCTAATAAAAGTATAAAGCAATGCACTAATAATTTTGCTTTTCACTATTACTACTACCGTTTCCCACTACATACACTTTTCTCTCTCCATTTTTTTCTACATCATTTTCTTCCAATATTCAAGTATTTCTCTTCTCAATTCTTCTTTGTATTCATGAGTTGCGAGATTATTTTATTAACCCTTCCATCTTTATGTTAATTTTTTTTAGTTTCTAATAACACTAGAAAAAAAAAGGTTGGATGAAGAAGCCTGATTGATTAAATATTTCATGCACTCTATTCAAAGAGAATAAATGAGATCAAATAAGTTTTTACCTTCCTCTCACTATGTACAATACTACATTGGGTTGCTTGGAGTTCATATCAGGTAAGATACATTTTCATATTAAATTATTAATCATACAAAAGTCATTAAACATAATCTAAAATTCATGAAAGTGAAATATTTTGTCATCTTTAATTATGGGTTTTAACTTTTAACACCATTTTCCTATTAGTGTTTGTTTAATTGCATATATTATAAAAGATAGTTTTTGAGATTGCTCTGTTGAGACCTAAGAGACAATAGATGTTAGTTAAATTAAAATTATATAAATAAACTTTGTTAATGAAAATTGCTTGATATGATTTAGGTAAAATAAGAGTGTATGAGTGTATAGTTAAAATTAAATTTTGAGAAAAAATATGCACATCTATCTTTCATATTTAAACATTAGTCTAAATATTACTGTCTTAAATTTTTCTGATATCAGTTTCGTAATCCAAAATATCATATGATACTTTGCCAAAACAGAGAAGATACTTTACCAAAATAATAGCAATTAAACTATTTTAATGTTCCATTATTTTCATGGTCATTTATTACTGATGTTCTATTGATATTTATTAGAATATTATTTTCGAAATTGTAATCCAAAATAATTAAAACCTCATTTATTTTGACCAATTATATTAATAAGAAATAAGAAATAATTAACCAATTATATTAATAACTAATATGAAATAATATCTGAGGAATAAAATAAATAATAAACTAGGATACTTCTAAATCATGTTAAACCTTTGGTTATATTTGTACCCAAAAAAACCTATGGTTATATTATATTTCATTACTTTTTTGAAATATAATAAAGCAAAAACATTATATAATCATCATGTCATAGTATAATTTATAGTCTCCTATTTTATCCTTATTATCTTCTATTTTTTAACAAAAGTATCTTTTATGTGCAAGTAATAGGTCACCTGAAGGACTATGCTTCAGTTTTTGCAAAAATCACAATATATGATTTTTGATATATAGTTCACATATTAGTTGAAATTTGTGCATAATCTTAGCAAAAAAATATATGATTTTTGCAAATATTAGAAAAAAAGTGAGGACAAAATAAAATATATAAATAAAAAATAATATTTTAAATATTTAGTTTTGTTGTAATTGTGTAGCCTATAAAATATAAAGTAATGCATCATAAGTTTTGCTTCTCGCAATTACTATTATTTTCCACCATATATAATTTTCCTTTTAGAAGAATGCAACATATAATGTTTTGCTAGAAAGTCATAATTTATCATTCAAAATTTTTCTCTTTAAAATATGTAATTAAAGGTTATCACATATATCTTAAGTAAAAATGTTTCATCCCCACATGAAAACTAAAGAAAAGACATAGTGGAAGAGAGCATATTCTTTTTGTATTTCACAATTCACACGTTAAGCATTTCATAATATATAATGAAATGACACCCTATTTTTGTTTCTCTTCTCTGCACTCTATTTAAGAGAGTTGTAAAGTGCAATATTATTAGCTTGAAGTAGTGAATGATTTTCATTTAATTCTATATATTATCTTTCAAAAGGAAAATTATTTAGTTTTCAAGTAGAAAAAGATATATATAAACATAGTATCTTACACGCATTTCATACAAGAGGGTTTGGTGGGTGGAAGCTTCAAGACAAATAAAACCAAACAACTATTAGACTTGAATCACAAGAACAATATGCTAGACATAGAAGGAACAATATGAATATAGAGGAAATACAAGAAGAATTAGCAAGGAGGCGTTTAACACGCTATGAACAAAACAATGGCAACAAAGTAAAACCAACTGAAAACAATATTAACAACAATCACACAAACTCCAAAGAAAGTATCATGCTCATGACATACACAACATTGTCCTCACACAAAATATAGTGGACACTCTAATACAAGTATTAAATAAAAAAAGATTATGTCCTAATTATACACTTCACCTACAAAGATAATTACGAGTAATTCAATTACTTGAATGTTCAGTTTTTTAAAAAAAAAATATTGAACAATTACATCAATCAAATATATTCAACTGTAAATTACAGTATCTAACATAACTTATTATACTTAACATTTGTAATACTACACATTACAAATAGTAGAAAAGCGAGTTGACAGGCACGAAAGTGTTTGTCAACACACTAGTTATAATAAAACAAAATGTTATAATATAAAGTATCTCCAATAAAAAATATAATATAAAATATACTTAATAAAAAATATATTTTAATTCTCCAAAATAAAATATATAAATTTTAAATTGACATTGTAAAAGTATGAATCTGGGCTAGCATGCACTAAGTGCATTTCATACTAGTTTTAATTAAAGCAATATAATAACCACATCTTGGTATATGTATGGGCAGATTATTGTTCCAAATGATATAAAACTGTCTCCATAGAGTATGACCCTATATTGAAAACTTGAAGGTATAAAGGTGGTTACATATTATTAAATTGCAATTAAATCAATATAATAATTGCATTTGAGTATACGTCCAGCAAATTAGAGTTCAAAACTTAAGAAATATAAGTTGGTTTAGTGATATAAGTCTTCATTGAATCCCTAAGATTGATGATTCAATTCTTGAGAATAACACTTGTTGAGAGTTGAAAAGGGTAGCCACGAATCTCAAAAGAGATTAATTCCTTACCAAAAAATATTGTAAATTACTATTGGTAATAATAATACAAAAATAGTAGTCTTCAAAACTTAGGAAATAGGACCATTCTTACAATAAGTTAGTGAACAACCATTTGTACCACTTTGCCAATAGGCATGGATAATATTTTTTGGCCCCCTTAAATTAGTGGATCCTGTATTGGGTACCCCTTACACCTTAGGGCCGGCCCTGTTATAAGTATAAGTTATTTATGTTAGAATATGCCTTTTTTCTTTTTGAGAGATGCTCATTGATAAATTGGACAATTCAATCATATGTAATTTCGTGTCATTTATTAATTTAAAAAGTCAATGTTTGTGTTCTTTTTAAGATTATGATTGACTATTAAATTCTCTCAAGGTAGTATGATAGACTCTTGTGTTGACAAATCAATCTCTAGTGGTTGAATTTGGGAGGACATGAGATTTGGGTATAACCCTATTGTGTTGGACTTCATTTTTATGTCTCCATTTCTTTATGAGCATGAAAACCAAACACTAAGTTATTCTTGTTTATATATTGTTCAATCATATAATTTTTGAAATGGTTAAAAAACCTCCCATATGTGGAAATTTTACTTAAATTATTAACTTTTCTTTCTCTTATATTTTGTTTGGGAATGGAGTTTTGGAAGAGAGGGGAAGAGAAGGGATAGCTTTGAAAAGTTTTTCCCTTGTTTAGGAGTTGGATGAAAGGAAGAGGAAGATTTTGGAGGGTCTCTCAAACCCTCTAAAACTCCCTATGTGCCTTATAAAGTTCCTCCAATTTAGGTTTTTGGAGATAAAATGTCAAAATGACTAAATATTTTTAATAATATTATATAATTATACATTATTGTCCATCTTATTGTTATTAGTTACATTTTTTAAAGGAAAAATAAAAAATATTTTTACATTATCATTAATTTACCATCTCTTCTAAATTTTATACTCCAAAACAAAGAGGAGAATTTACATCATTTTCCCTAACCTTTTGATTCATCTTCTTCCCTTTCTCTCGTAACTTTCAAATAAAGCATATGTTCAGACTTCCATCTTTAACTCGGGCATAAAAACTATTTCAATGAAACTAACTTACACATAGGCTAAACACAAGGTGACATAACATTACCCCAATTAATTAAATCAATTAATCCAATAGGAAACTTATGAAAAACTTATCATTACCAAATAAATAAGATCACATCTATTGTCTTCCTAGATCAAAATGTAATTGAGTTTGCATGTTGAATTCAGAATTTGAGTGATAGGATGTATGTTATAATGTTTGTTATAGAATTTATTAGAAAGGGAATAGGATAAACTATTATAGTTGATTATTTAGATTTATTAAATATTTAATATTATAGGAATAATTCTACAATGTTCTTAGTGTGAGATGATGACACTTGTGTGATCATCATCATTTTAGGATTTCTTTATTGTCTTTAAATAGTGTTTTGTTCATCCATAAAGAAAGGAATCAATCAATGAAATATGAATATTATCTTTTAGTTTTATCCCTTTCCTTAGAGTAGAATAAATATAGCTTGATTCCTTGATAGGATGAATTTGTTCCCTATCAATTGGTGCTTTCATTTGCACTTCAATGCCTCCCATAACTAAGGATGACGCTCTCTTGTTTATAAACAAGAAGTTTCAACAATTACAGAATCAAAATGATGCAAGACATGAATCTATTCTCAAAATTATTACCAACCTTAACCATAAGATTACTACCATCAAACCCTACAACAATGGATGCACTTGGCAAGGAACTTTCTCTATAGAACAATGTTATCAACAACAACATTATCAACAATATTACACGCAGTACCAACAATATGACCCATACCAGTATCACTGTCAACAATCCCACTTCTATCAACAACTTATGATTCCACAACACCAACAGTCATATGTTGAACCCCATTTTCAGCTTCAAACTAAGCCACAGACACAAGGACAGTCTCAACCATCTTCACATGATCAATCTCCTTTGTCCCCACAATATCTGAATCAGGTGGAAGTTCCTCACCAACAGCAGCTACAACATATTGCACAACCACATAATGAGATCTCATCATTAACTCACTCACCATGCCCTGTCCAAGCCCTTCCTCAATCTCAGCCTTATACTTACCCACAACATCAACCTCTTTTTGTCCAGCCTCAAACCCAACAAGACGTACAAATGTCTGCATATCAGCAACCTCATTTGAAAAACCAGCATCAATTTTCTAAGAAAATTCCAAAGATGCATCCATATGATCAATATTCTGCTATGTTCCCAAATCAGCAACAACCAGCTATGATGCCTTCATCTACGTTGCTGACATGTCCTTCATTTTTTCAACCAATAACTCACAGAGGCAAAAGGAGAAGAGAAGAGAAAGTGATAACAATGTTCAAGAGGAAAAGGAAGAAGATAGACCATGTCGGTGCCGTTCATGGCCGTACTGGAAGGCACCACTAATATTCTATCATTTACTTCTTCCAGCAGCTACTTATGGCTTCCATTACTCAAGTTTTCTTCAAAGTTGCTTAGGGTTGACTCCTTCAGCTTGGCAATATGAGTTGGAGAAAGAAATTAGGTTTTTAGAACTTGGGCTTCTTGGGTCTAAATTCCTAGTACAACCCATTGGCATCATTTCAAATTTAATGGACCAAAATAGTGTATTTGTGGACCAATTATTCAACCTTGAGGATAAGGTTGATTTTAAAGGGGTTGGTAATGATAGGATGCATGTTATAATGTTTGTTATAGGATTTATTAGAAAGGGAATAAGATAAACTATTATAGTTGATTATTTAGATTTATTAAATATTAATATTATAGGAATAATTCTAGAATGTTCTTAGTGTGAGATGATGACACTTGTGTGGTCATCATCATGGTAGTTAAAATCGCGTGCCAGCACGTGAGATCAGACGTTTTTACGTGTTCCGGCGGCGCAACTGTGCTCGATCCCATTAACGTGTTCCAGCGAAGGTGAAATCGTCGTGCAAGATCATGGAATCGGCGCTTCCACCGTTCCTAGGTGCGGAGGTTCAAAGTTTTGGGCCTCAACCCGTTTCTTGATCCGGTTTGTAAAAAAACTCTAATTTCCTAAATTAAAGAATCATTTCAGACTTTGAAGGTAGAAGTGGGAAAGTAAATTAAAAAATATATTAGAAAACGTACACAGTGAAGGTAAGATCTTCTCCTTCTTCTTCTTCTTCTTAGAAAACCCTCTTCCTTTCTCTTTCTTTCTCTTCTTCTCCCTTTCGTTTCTCTCTCTTCTGTTTTATTTTTCCACTTCTTCTTCTCTTCTGCTAACAGTGTATCAATGTATATAAGTGGCGTGATGTTTATGTTATTATATGTTAGTTTAGTTTAGGTAATATAATTATTTATATATATATTATATATTTATATATATATATATATATATATTATATAGTTTAGGTAATATATATTATTCATATATATATATATATATATATATATATATATTATGTACACACTGTTTTTTATTTATATATACTATTTATATATTTGTTTTATGTTATTTTTTGTACTGTGTATATTTTGTGTTTATTGTTGTACTGACTACTGACTATTATTTTTTATACAGTGACTATTTTTTGTTGACTGATTTAATATGTCTGGAGAAGATAACTCGAACTCAAGTCCAAGTGTTGGAGACTCAACTAACACTCTTAAGTCCCAAAATACTACTTCTAGAGTGCTACGCAGAAATGCACGTGGGAATAGAAGTGACATAGCATGGAAGCACGAGGTTGCAGTTGATGGAACCAGAAAAATACAATGCAAATACTGTCAAAAGGTTGTAACTGGAGGAACATATAGATTGAAGCATCACCTAGCTGGAACTAACAAGGATGTTGAACCTTGTATTGCTGTGAGTGATGAGTTGAAGAAGGAAATGTTATTGATTATTTCTGGTTTACAACAAAACTTAATCAAAAGTCCAATTCTTTTTTGAGCGAGGAGGAACAACCTAAAGTTGGGGAAAAGAGGAAAGGAGTTGAAAACTTGTTCAGGAGGAAGGGGATTAGCACTCAAGCCACCATCAACAACATGTTTAAGAAAGGCATCAAAGAAGAAGCAAATCAAGCTATTGCTAGGTGTTTTTATAACAATGCCATTCCATTTAATGTGGCAAGGAGTGACGAATATTTTGAAATGTTCGAGTTGGTTGCGAAACATGGACCTGGAGTCAAGCCTCCCTCCTATCATGAAATTAAGGTCAAATATTTGAAGGAAGAGGTTAAGTTGACCAATGCTAGACTCGAAGAACACAAGGCTGAGTGGAAGAAAGTTGGGTGTACAATAATGACTGATGGTTGGACCGACAAGAGGGGGATGACAATCTTGAATTTCTTAGTGCATAGCCCCAAGGGAATAGTTTTCTTGAAGTCTATTGATGCATCACACATTGCAAAAACTGCTGATAGGATCTTTAAGATGATATATGACGTTGTTGAGGAGATTGGGGAGGATAATGTTGTTCAAGTTGTGACAGACAATGCATCCAATTTCAAAGTTGCTGGAGAGATGTTGATGGAGAAAAGGAAAAAGCTTTATTGGACACCTTGTGTTGCTCATTGTATTGACTTAATACTGGAGGAGTTTGAGAAGAAAATTCCTATTCATGCAGACACAATTTATAAAGGTAGAAAAATTACTACCTTCATCTATGGAAGGACTTCTCTAATTTCTCTTTTGCAACAACACACAAAGGTGAGAGATTTAGTGAGACCAGGCCTCACTCGTTTTGCCACATCATACTTGACTTTGGGTTGCCTTAATGAAAATAGAACAAGCTTAATAAGAATGTTCACATCAGCAGAATGGAAGGCAACTAAATTTGTTAGGACACATGATGGGAGATTGGTTGAGGATGTGGTATTGGATAAGGAATTTTGGAAGAATGTCGTTTTTGTTTTGAAGGGTACATTTCTGTTAATGAAAGTTCTTCATTTGGTTGATTCAGATGACTATGAGAAGCCACCAATGGGATTAATATACGAAGCAACGGATCAAGCTAAGGAGAAGATACAAAGTATTTATAATGGTGTTGAAGATAGGTGACTTTCATGTACTATTTGCAATTAATATTCATTTATTCATATTTATTTGCTCTTTATTTGTAACTAACATCATTATTTATGATATTCTTTATAGTTATATGCCTTTATGGAAAATCATTGATGATAGATGAGATAGACAGCTTCATAGACCATTACATGCTGCGAGATATTTTCTTAACCCTCAATTAATTATGCTCCTGGGTTTACTGTTGATCTTGAAGTTAGAAATGGATTGTTTGATGCCATAGGGAGAATGGTGTCTGATATTCAAAATCAATCAAAGATTCTTGTTTAGATGGATCGTTTTACTAACGAACGAGGTCTTTTTGGTAAGAATTTGGCTTTGAACACGGTGAACCAGAAGACTCCAACAGATTGATGGGATTTTTTCGGGGATGAAACACCAGAACTTAAAAGGTTTGCTCTGCGTGTACTAAGCTTAACGTTTAGCTCCTCTGGATGTGAGCGTAATTGGAGTGCTTTTGAAATGGTAAAAATTCGATTCAATTGTATTATTTGTTTATGTCCACACAAATGTAAGTATAACTATATTTTATTAACTACTTGTTTAGGTTCACACAAAAGAAGAAATAAATTAATGCAAAAAACAATAAATGATATTGTTTTTATTATGGCAAACTCAAAATTGTCAAAAAAAAGCAAGCTAGGAAGGGTGTCGAGCTGACTATTGATGACGTTCCATCTGATGATGAGTGGATTGTGGAGCATAATAATAATAATGAAGAGCATTTGGATGGCCTAGAAGGTGATGGTGATGATTTGATGAGAGAAATCCTTGGAGAAGATATTGGGGAAGATATGCACGATGTTGAAGAAAATAAAGATGAAGCCCCTTTGGAAGATGATTACAAACAATTTGATGTGAATGATTTGTTAAATTAGATTTAGTTATATTAAAAGACTTATGTTTTTATACTGTATTTAGATTTGGAATTATGTTTTTATCAAATGTATGCTTTGAGATAGGTTTGGAATTATGTTTCTAGCAAAAAACGTTTGGATTTCGATTTACGTCTACTACTTTATATATATATGAATTTATTTGCATACATCTCTATTAGTAAGTAGGATCTTATGAGTCGTGTTACGATCCTAAATTTACGATCTTTGGCCTCCCTCCCGATCATAAGTAGAATCTCGATTTTGACTACCTTGGTCATCATCATTTTAGGATTTCTTTATTGTCTTTAAATGGTGTTTTGTTCATCCATAAAGAAAGGAATCAATCAATGAAATATGAATATTATCTATTAGTTTTATCCCTTTCCTTAGAGTAGAATAAATATAGCTTGATTCCTTGATAGGAGGAATTTGTTCCCTATCATTGAGTCAGCCATTTTGTATGTTTATGAAACTTTGAGGTGAATATTTAATATATAAATAAGTTGATCAAATGTCATCCATACTTAGATAGATATAAAATCAATACTTTACGAGATTAATAAATCGAATACTGAACTATACAAGTATAACATCCCGCATGCCTTGTATTGAAGTATATGAACAAAAGGATTACTAGACCATTCATTATATGGTCACATGCTATAAACAAATTTAAAATAAATGTATTGCATACACTGTCCCTACTAAAGTGATATAAAAAATGGATCTCTAAAACTTTTATCCATTCAACATTAGCCTTATATTAATATTTTAGTTTTAGCAGCTGATACTAAGTGCTGAAAGCCAGAAGAGTTATCCATTTGGGTTCTGAGACATTAACAAAATCTCTTTCTGAACCATTTCAAATATTTCCTTCAATCTAAGTGTAAACTTGGCTATTATGTTCCTGTTAACCCTTTGCTCAAACTTAGAACTCTTAAGCCACATAATGCCAATGTATGCATCACACTTGCAAGCACAGTCACCAATTGCAGATTTCTCAATTTCATACTTAATATGAATCTGCAGCAGACAAAAAATCACAATAAACCCTTCAGTAACTAAAGGTACGTCTAATGATTTAAATTGCGGACCACATCACTTGATGCGGCCACAATACTACGATTGTGATGACCGCCTCAACTACATCACATCGCAATTGGGTGTTACTCAAAATCACAGTGATACGGCTGCATCGAACTGAGCTACAACTCAACCACATCGGACCGCATCAGGCGGCATCAAATTCGAATATTTTTTTAATCACAAAATGATTCACACTGCAATGACTGCAATCCGCAGAGCAACAGCTCAATGAGTGCAATCGCCATAACCGCAGTCACAACCGCAATTTAGAACACCACATATGACAGATACAATAAGATCTAAAGTTTCTAGTTTAACATACACGGAAGTGATCAGCAAATGGGACTGCATGAAGTGCAATAACCTCGTTCACAATCCAGCCTCCAGTGTCTGCATTCGGAAACTTTTGTTGTGTGCATGTGATTTCGCCACCGAAAGCCGAGGTGTGCCTGTCGAATTTGTAATTAACGCGCCTCTCGAAGACGCCGGGCTTTACTAGTTCCCAGGCAGTTGTTTCATAATTCAAACATCCTGTCCTCAACATGATTTTATGCTCAAAGTTTCCTCCCTCGAAAATTCCCATCACTGATCTCATCTGTAGAAGAGTAACCAATACATCAAAGTCAAAACACATAGTACTATAGACACAAGAATCTTAATTCTTTAGACAGAAATTACTAACTCATCTACTAACATTAACAACCTCCTTCAAACAAAGTTCACTTGCTGAAATCACAAGGGAACTCAACTATCAATCTAATTTCTTCGAATACTAAAAGAGTGACTTACAACAATTACATTGTAACTAAAACTCTTCTAATGAAGTGCTAATACCTCATTAGATGATTTCACATAGATAAAGGATTGCTTATAAAAACATATTAACGGATCAAATTCAAAAGAGGGCGAGCTTTGCTGCAACAGTAAGGTTACTTGCCTTGTGACCTCCAGGTCATGAGTTTACATCCTCATAACAATGCCAGAGCCCACTACGTGGGAGCCTAGTGCATTGGGTCGCTCTTTTTTTATCGAAAGGCTGAAAATAGATTTTGACTTGGCAGATAAATTGGAACAAGTTTTTTGAGGCAGCATGACTTCAAAATATATAAAATGGTAAAAAGAACAAATTATCTCATGAATAGGGCCACCCTTTCTTATTTGTGACTCTAAAGTAATTACTTGCCTTAATTGGAAGTTCTTCAGAGTAAATTTTGGACATTTTTGCTTCATCGTCATGGACGGATCCGAAGTCTTCAGGAATTACGAACCCTTCTTGATTTTCATTCTCTTCTGCAAATTGTTCTTTCTGATTGAGGTTCAGTGTTCTTGTTCTCCACAAGGCTCTTATTGTTCTTTTATAGAAACAATGTGTTGTTAGTGGAACATGAATAAAAATGTCATCAACTCAGAACTCAAGTACATAAAATATTGAATATTAAAAACATTAGCATGCCCAACCAATAATACCTGGAGGCAGCACTAAATGATACAAATGATTGAAAATGAAACCTAAGTCTTCCTTCTTCATCTTGAGTCTTTGCACCGTGCCTCGCGTCAACACCTCGGCCTCGTTGTAAAATTATGACCAATGCAGGGCTTCCTACTGATGCTAATGAGGGAGGAAGCACTTGTATGTCTTCAATATCTTCCCAAAGGAAGAAAAATTTGGTTTTATGTCCAAACAAATTGGCATAAAATCCCAGAATCCTTGCCGAAAGAAACAGCCGACCCTACAGCAGGAAAGCATACTTGATTTGTTTATTGAGTTCATTTCTCAATCATCCCCATAGAATTATATGTTAGTTCACCATGACATATTATTCTAACAATGCTCTGCCTTGGAGTATAAAAAATTCAGCAAGCATTTATGAAAAGTATATATCTTAATGTCAACCACATGCAAGTACCTGTAAGGGCATTTTTCTCTTCAGGTAACATGTGAAATCTTTGATTAGAAATTCTTCCGGGGGCAACCCAAACAATTTCTGAAATGTAGAATTCCTTTGAGGCGATCGAAGATTCAACTGCCATTGTGCATCATTAATCAGATACAATACATAGTTCCACTGTACTATAAATCAATCTAACAAAGAAATGAAAGTTAATTAAAGTCACAATGCTTACCTTTTTTCCGACTTCCTTTTCCTTCCTCTCCAAGTAATCCTTGATAATTTCATCTCCTTTATTATTGTCCAAGAAAATCCTCAAATGCAATTTCGATTGAGCAGACTGAGCGAGCTTTCCTTCAAGCAAGACCCACATGTCTGCCAATTCTACCGATGAGTGCTTTAGGAAATTAATCTCAGCATATCCAAGCGAAACGTCCTGGTCAAATGGACCATCAAAATCAAAAACTTCCACACCTAAAACAGATGGTGGTTCTACCATTGCGTCAAACTCTAATATCTCTGCATTTTAGTTTAAAAACCAATAGAGAACACCAGTTAAGATATATTCCAATTGAAGCAAAATTGGTTCAGATAAGTACCAAGTTATAGGGCCAAACTGTTCCATTGAGGATCGGACGTTTGAAGCTTCACAGAGCTTGACCTTGTTTGTCCATTGCAAGTGAAAATCACATAGGGATCTGACAATCCTGTTGACTCCAAGGATGCCAAGTCGACCCCATCAATTAAAGCCACAGTAACAATCCATCCATCTCCATGTGCTTTAAGGCCATGGTCAGTTCCTGTTACAAAAGAATAAAATCAAAATTTAAAACCTCAGACGAAGTCATATAGCAAACATGACAGGAGTTTAAAATAACAAAAATGTGATTTGTACTACTGATTTAGAGAACTTCTCATGACACATGATAATTATGTGCGAAGTATGCATTCTGCGTGCATAGAACTATACGTAACGAGAAATTGTCCACGACTCTTCAACTAATATGCTTACCCATTTGAAATCTAGCTTGCACAAAGTGAGATACCATATTATAAACACGCTGCAACTGGATGATTAAAATTCCAGTTGTAACAAGCTCTCCAAAACTATCAGGTAGTTCAAGTCCCTTAAATTCCAAGCCATGATGTGCGCTTGGACCGCACCGTAATATATGCGCAAACACATACAAAAACATAAAAATGGTGGAAAGTACTGTGAAGTTACAAAAGTATTTGGCTGCAAACCACCAATTCCATTGGTTTTCTGTTTGCAAGGTTGCCAACAAGTTTTCCTTGTCTGGTAAATCTGTCTTATCTAGAACCTTAAAATTCTGAGCAAGTAGGTTGGAGAACTGGTCGAAACTCTCATTCATTCCCTGCCGAGTCCCTCGTTCTATCATGCCTTTCATCATTGTGCTTTGTAGGAAGACAATGCCCCATGATACCACAAGATGGGATGATGTCTCTCCAGAAGAAAGCCCTCCTGGCATTATCTTGTAAAGCAATTCGATACGAAATGTATCGCCTAATGGGACCTCAGGCGTGTTTACGCTAACAAGTACAGCAAATTCCTCTTTAGTCACTCTGATATAGGTTTGATCCTCAGTGGCATTAACAGCCTTAACCAATTTCGAAGCAGCTTTTGTATATGACACAACTCGAGTTAAACAAGACGTTTCACCAGATTTCCATGCCCATGGACCCTCTTGTACATTTATTGTTCCCTGAAGTGCTGCCAAATCCTTTCTAAACTGTGAATTAGGTGCAAAAAGAAACACATTAAGATCATATGGAGACACTGCATAAATATGATCTACTACAATACCACCCTGCAAATTTTCGGGCATTTCCGTCTTGTTATCTTCGGAATCCATTAGTACCATGGCTTCCTCAAAGCTACAAGGAGATGGATTTTCCTCTACACTGTCTTCATAATCAGATAGCGAATTCGATAGTTCTGAGGAATATTCAGCTTTTGACCTTCCTTCTTTCTTATTGAAAATCTTCTCTAGACGATTAGCAATAACCTTCAACAATTGTTTGCCTTCACCCATTTTACTACAAGGGACCTGAGAGCAAATGTGCTGATCTTCCAATTCTCTTGAGTCCTCAAATGCTACAGTTGAATTTGGAGAATGTGTGTGATTGATAAAAGAATGGTCTTTACCATGAAGAGAAATGGTAAGGAGAATTTTCCCTGATTATACAAGACATTGAGCAAAAAACCAGTTGCGAAAATTACGAAAGAATTAGAAAACAGCCATGGGAATAAATCATCCAACTTTTTATTAGCAAAAATAGGATTATCAGAAAAAATGTACTTAAAAGATCATATGATGTCAAAGTTTCCTTTCTCAAATACAAGTATACAACTAACTTATGCAGTTCACAAATTTCCAATTTTATCTCAGAAAATTATTTTCTTCTTTATATATATAAATGTTCTCACTGATTTTTTATTTGGTCTTTCACTTGTTATCCCCATAGGATAGGGGAATAGCCATAAGACTAACCGGGTCATGGTGAATAGGACCAATGTTTTCAATTGCAGTTGTGGTCGCAATTAATGACAATATTGCTGTCACAATTGCGATTGCTTAGTGCAATTTGAAACAATAGAAGCATATTTACACAATTCTCTTATTTACCCTATGTAATGCATCACTAGCTCGAAAAATTAATGTAAAAAGCGACGAATGTGATTGGGTAAGTATGATAAGAAGCACAAGTTCGTAGGTAAAGTTTCAGACAAAGATATTTGAACTTTAAAACATCAAAATAGCATATACAATGTGACCAAAAGTAATTGAGTAAAACAACAAACCACAATATTTCTTGAAGAATTTTCCATTCTTAGTAGTAGTTTCAAGAGAGAACCATGTAGGTGCCAAACTTTGCTTATCCTGAGAAGCAACAAATGCTACTTCTATCCGCACCTCTCCAAGAACAAAATCCACAGAACCATTAGTTACCACCTTTGACTCATCATCATAATAACCATCATCATCAATATTAACAACAGAAATAACAAGCACGTTCTCTTTCTTATCATGCACCCTAAAAACAAACTCTTCATTCCAAACAGGGTTACACGTGTGCCTGAGTATTCTAGTTTTGGACTTAAACTTTCCTAGTTTAAGCTTCACATAAGAGTTATTAATGGGTAAGTCTTTTGCTTCTAATATACACACATTTAGTTTCAGCATAGCTTGTATATGTTATGTTGGTATTAAGAAGTTGTAATAACAAGACATGAAGAAAAAGCACAGTGGGTTATTGGAGGAAAGGGTGTGAATGTGAAGAGGGTAAAGGAAAGATTTGTTTTTTTATACTTTTTTGTCTGGGTCGGTGGAAGAGGAACGTGGACGTGGAATCAAAGGAAGATGACACGAGGGGAGTTAGTACAAATGTGGATGGCAGAGAAATTTAATTGAAGAACAGGTGTTTTGCTTCAGTGGAGGTAACAATCTGTTTTAAATTGTATTTTAATTTATGGGGACGTACCTGGTGTGGTTATTGTGATTTAATTTTATCAATAAGATTAATCTAATGGTATAAAACAAACTAAAAATGTCTGATTCTTTAGAGCGATATTTGTTATGAAAGATAACCATGACATGATTAATACCTTTGAGAAAAAATGTGTGAGTACAAAAACAAATTAGTGTAACTTTTAGGATGAGGAATTGGGTGTCACTTTAGTTCTATGCGGCTTAATATGGTTTCATGTAGCTACCGTATGATACAATTGCGTTGCAGTGATGTGACTCCATCATTATTGTAACACTGTTACACTATAATTGCATAGTATTATCGTTGCAGTCGCCACAAAACTACAATAATTTTGCAGCTACATTAGACAATACAGACCCTAATTTAAAAATAGGAAGTAAATAAAGTGTGCAGTAGGCTCTCAGAAAATTATTGAAACAAAAAACTAATTAGATGAACTAGTCAAAATATATCAAATCAATGGTTTATCATTAAACTGGTTCCAAGAAAATTTGAAAAATCAGAAATAAAATGGGAGAAATTCAGGAATCTTCTATGCTATGCGATTTTGCCATTTGCATATTCCGTTTCATTGGCGGCTCAGGAAACACTATTCACCTATCAGAATATTAACTATTAGGGGAAGTAAATATTCATATAGACAATAATACAGGATAATTATGAATGTTAGACACTGTCTTTGTATACATCATCTCATTAATTATTCCAGAAAATGTATCAATATCTAATGATCATTAATTCTTAATGATGATGAATGGCGGAGAATATAATAACTCTACATAAATATATAACATTGTGTAGATATTACAATGTATGTATTATAAGCTTTCAGCCGTTTTTAACCATTAATATTTGTCATTTGCGTTTCTAAATTTTCTTTAGTAGGCCCATTGTAGTTTCTTTTAATCTAGTCACCGTAATAATTATTCCAAACAATGTCATATGATTTTAATGAGGAGAATAAATTACACTATCATCCTTCACTTTTCTATACCTACACAACCTCCCCTATGAGAGGTTTGAGAGGTTTGTGTAGATGTAAAAATGTATAAAAATTAGGGGAGGTTTGTGTAAGTGTAAAAAAAATGATGAGTAATTTGTGTAATTTCATTAAAACTCATGGGGTATCAGTGTAATTTACTCTGATTTTATACTTAATTTTAAGGATATACACATTATTATAAACATAATGATATAATTGTTTTTTATTTTTTTTACCAAACTTTTTTCTATGTCACTTGGAGACGAGTATAGTTCGCTTAGAGCACCCAGTTCTTAACAGAGTTCTTATTCTGTTCTCTAGTGTAGTTTTCTTATTCATTGTGTTTTGTTATTAAATAAGAACAAAAGTGACTAAACAAGAACACTCATTGTTGAGGAGAAAAGAGTAATGTAAATACACAATCCAAGAATAAATATAAGCACAAACATATCAAAAAATATCAAAATATCTATAAACATAAAAAAAACCTAGAATTATTACTAAAAATTGAAATTTTATAGAAATAAAAATGAAGAACCCAACTTATCTTCTTTGAGCGAAAATTTCACCAATTACATGCATGTTAATAACAAAATTATATTTTTTATTTATAATTGATTTCTAATATTTATAATAAATTAGAACAATTTTTAATTTATTAATAAATAAATAAGTAGTTATTCTTAGTATTTTGCTATATTTACTGTAAAATATAAAAGTGTTGGGTAATTGTAGGATCGAAATAATAATAAAAATGATGTTTGCCATTGTGATAAAAAATAAATATTATTTTATTTTATAGGTAATATAATAAATTATAAAATAATACGTGGAATACAAATAAAAATGAAAATGTTGATTGGAGATGTATTACAATTCATTTCAATGCATAGAGCTTTCATGTGTTATTAATACTATGCGATTTACAAATTAGTCAATGTATGTATTAGTACGGTGCAATGTGTCAAACTGTCAATCTTCACATTTAATTTATTTTTTTAAAGTAAATCGGTCGTACAATTAGTACCATACAACTGAGGAAAAATTACCGGATAGTGTAGTGTAGTTTGACTACACTATTCCAGCTTTAGTGCACCTTTTGAATTAATTACGGGTTTGAGGTATTTTTTTGAAACTCGTGAATGGGATCCACAACTTTGGCAAAGTCGTGTACCAGAGCCACGATTTCACTGGAAAGTCGTGGACCACATCCACGATTTCCCTTTATTATTCTCTCTCCTCACTGAAATCGTGGATATGGTACACGACTTTCAGTGTCGTGTACCCGGTACACGAGTTTGCATGGGTTATTTCGAATTGCACCCATATACGAAATGTTTTATTTGTCTTTATTTTTATTAATTTATAAAAATAATGTATTTTGAATATGGTAATTTTAGTTAAATGATTATTTTTTTATTTTAGTATGGTAATTGAATATGTTAAATGATTAATTTAAATTAATTTAATAAGAAATTTGGAATTGGAATAATTTGTAATTTAAAATTAATGTAATAACAAAAATGGAATTGGAAAAGGAAGAAAATTTCATAAATTGTAATTTCAAATTAAAAAACATTTAATTAGCGGGAAAAAAATCCTAATGGCGTCTATGAGATGATGTTCCACATCCAGGTGCCTTTATCCTTCGAGGTGGTTGGACTCTTAGTTGTTGTTGTTGTTGCGATTGATTTTGTCTTCCACCTCTAACCAGTTGTGGCTGCTCCTCATCTTCGTCTTCACTATCGTCATCGTTTGTTTGTGAAGGCATTGTCGGCTGATAATATTGTTGAGAGTTGAATGCCGAGAATGGAGTATTTGAAGTAGTGCCAAACATTGATGACATTCCTTGAAATTGTGAAGATGATGGTAATTGAGAAAATAAGTAGTCACTCATTGCTCCGTAAGGTTCAAACCCAAACGGATGTTGTTGTTGTTGCTGAGGAGCAGGAGTCTGAGTGTATGCCTGCGGAAAAGTATC
>NC_032023.1:4925184-4950666 GCF_001865875.1 Lupinus angustifolius | reverse complement strand
CTTACTCTACAACTCTAACACAAGTCTCATATAACATGATAATGCATTAGTTAAAAACAGTTTTAACAGAATATGGAATCTGTCCAAAACATCAAGAAAATGCATGAACATATGAGATGAAATGATGAGAAATTAAACATGTAATGCCTCTCAATCCTAAAGCATAGAATTCTCTCTTTTCTAATCTCACAAATGCAATGTCATATAGATGCAGCAATTAACACGAAATATGCTCTAACTTTCTTAAAATCTAACATGCAAGTTATAGCTTGAGTTCTGAAAACGCAGTTTATAAAGAATCAATTCTGCAGCCCAGTCAATCGATTAAATCCTTGGTTAATCGATTAACGTGTTACAAAATTGTAACTGATTCGGTTTTCCAAGTTTTCTGTTCCAACTGCTTTTCAAAAACTTATGTTAATCGATTAAAACACACCTTAATCGATTAAATTCATATTTCGAAGTGTATTTTCAAATTGCAAAACTAAAATACGTTATGCACTTAATTTATACATGTTCAACACTAAGTTTATGCCGATGCACAGATAACATGTATATATATTATGCATGAACATATTATGAATGACATATCTCAAAACTAAAATGATTTAAAGTTTTATGCATATGAGACATGTATTGAGTTTACCTAAGCCTTAGACTCAACCTAAACTAATTACTAGTCTAAGTCTAATACCAATCTTGAGACTTAAGCACGTTGATTTGTTGATGATCTTCAAGCTCTTATGAATCACAAGTTGTCCTCATCAAAACCAAAACACATAGTGAACAAGCTTTCCAAAGTGCTCCTCTTGACATGCGCACTTTCATTTTAGAGTTTCACTTATCACCTAGGAGACCCTATTCCAAACCCTCGTGTCCTTAACAATATTGAAAGAACAAATTCAATTATTTCTTGGAGTTTTTTTAATATCGATACCCTGATTTTTTTAATAACAAATGCACATGTGGTGTTTCTATTTAGTACTAACAATATGTCAGTGCGATATAATTAAAAACAAGAGACCTAGTCCAATATATAACATTGACATTTTCCTTCATTTTAATACTAAGCCATGTGAGTAGGGATGACAATAAAAACCGAACCCGTGGGTACCCGCCCGAACCGAACCCGAATTTAACGAGGAAAACCCGATGTGATTGGGTTCGGGTTCGGGTTTTACCCAGGTTTAAATTTCGGGTTCAGGTTTGGTATAGCAAAGACCCTAACCCAAACCCGCCCCAAAGTAAGGTAATTCAATTTAAAATTGAAATTTCTATCATTTGCCAATTGTTTTTAATTTATAATGTTACTTTATATACTATTGGATCTTCAAACATAAAAGAAATAAAATAATACAAAAGAAAATAGAAATGTTAGAGTAAAATTACACGAAAATAATATCATATTTTCCTTAATACTTTATCATTTTCGGGTTTTTTTTCGGGTTCGGGTTACCCGAAACCCGACGGGTTCGGGGATGGTATTTTTATTTTCAACCCCGTTGAGTTTGGGTTCGGTTCGGGTTCGGGTTTTGAATTTCGGGTTCGGGTTTGGGTATGTGCAAACCCGACCTTGACCCGCCCCGTTCCCATTCCTAAACGTAAGACTTCATATAATAATATATTTCAAGCATCCCCAACAATCCTCATCTTGATTGAAATAGACGAATATATCAATTTTTTGGAAATCTATGCAAAAATCTCTACCTTAGCAATATTATGTTGTACCTTGCTCAATGCCTAATTCTCTTTAACAACTTCCCCACATAAGAGTATGTTCCTCTTCAACATAAGTCTTTTTAGGTATCCTTGACGATGTTACCAATAGCCTAGCTCTCCAAACTTGTAGTGTAGCTTCCAAGATTGTTGTCTAAGGCAACACATTGCATAGCTCTTCATTGCTAGGACACAATTTGATATTATGGAACATATACATCAAAGCTCACCAACAACCGCTCTCTTCAATACTCAGCTACCTGAACCATGGAGCTTCCTTGAAAAGTCTCAGCCACTGCCACCATTGTTCATTCCAATAATCATAGTTCAAAACAACTATCAAACTCCATCATAAGAAGGATACCAACAGTACAAACTTTGTGTCAATGTCAACCAATGCCTTTGTCACACCCTTGAATCCAAACCAATGCTCATGTCACACTCTCCATATCTACCAATGCTTATGTTACACATTGCATCCAAGTCAATGTCCTTGTCACACCTTGCATCAAAATCAGCCAGCACCCATGTGCTTTTATGGATACGCTAGCAATTAATATCCTTCACTATGACGCAGCGAACATGCCATAAGGATACTCCACTTATGATCTTAAATGAGATCATCATCTCCAACATCTAGAGAGACATTGTCAGTATTTGTCTCTGAGTACTTGGGTCCCTATCTCCACCATAGTCCCAACCAATACATGGACTTCTAGATCAAATACATTTGCGGCCCCACCACAATTCCACCATGTGTCCTTCTTCTTCAACTCATTTGGTTTATCCTCGTGCAATGCCTTTGATAGACTTTGTCCAACCAACACATCTTTTACCCTCCTTTGCCATAATCTAGCGCCTAGGCTAAGAGGCATCTACCTATTGACTTTGATGTCACTTGTTGGACCCGACCATGGCTGAGGAGTCTCCAACCATCAGGGAGTCCCATTGTTATTGGGGCATCGAAGAGTGAAGAGTCACATTTGAGACACCACGTATTGAACCAAAACCTTAAGGCATTGGTTTCATGAACATTTTCCACTTATAAACTCTCTCACTCATCCTCTTATATCCAATGTGAGACTTTACACTTGAATATACTCAACAATCTTCCCTCAAAGTGATATGTTCATTTAACATGGTTCATGAACGTAAATTCATGAATTGTTTGGACATGCTCAATATTGGTAGATACGATTAGCCCGAGGTAGTGATGGTCATGATAGTGGCATAAATTGGAGTTTCTAATTTACGTGGAAGTGTGAAGAAGATAAAATCCAAGGTACATATTTATGAGAATGTGACTTAGATCGTTAGGCCTAATGCTACTTTGTTTCTATTACATAGATATGTTACAAATTGTGTATTGTTTTGCTTAGGAGTTTTCTTTGTAACTTAGGCTAGTATACAAGTCTCTTTAAATCACGTGGTTAGATGGATAGAGTGGGCATACATAACACTGAGAATATAGATAGTGTTAGTAAAGACACTTCTGAGTAAAATTCTACTTCAAGGGAACGAATAATTTCACACCCGCCTTGTTTGTGTCCTGTAGTTATTTCGTCCACATTAGGTAAGCCTTATGAATCTCTCCTTTCTTGCTTGTGTTTTCTTTTATATTCTCTACTTGTAATTTCCATAACACGTTTATTCTACAAATTTTACAAAGTTACCATTAAATCTTAAGATATTAAATTAATGTTATATGGAAATTATAGTAAATTTGAACTTTTTAAAAAACTAGTTGGTTGAAATATAAAAAAATGACTTTCCTTTCTCTGCACAAAGTAGTGTTACATTTATATAATAAAATTATAAAAAACATACTCAATGTGATTTAACTCTCCCAAGGTCATTTGATCCAGGAATCCAAATCAAACAACTCAAGCAATCGAGGGTCTTCAAGTATAAAAAATAACCTTCAAATGAGCATAACAAAGAACAAATGACACCAATAGACCAAGGAAAGAGTTCCTACCAACATGGTTGTATCCTAGGATATGGCCAAAACGTTTTGTCCCTGGGGGACCTGTCAGGCCTTGCCATGAGGCCTGTAACACCGTGAATTTTTTATGTATGTTTTATTAATTATTTATTTTATCAACGATTAACCGGTATGGATTTAGGCTAAACCATATTTGAATGTTAGTCTTGTTTTGTGATTTTCTATTTTGTGGTAAATTTTCATAATTTTATGCGACGAAAGATTTTTGAGCTGCTGTCGGGCCCAAATTCGCCCGAATTCGGCCCAATAACGTGTTTTTGAATTTCGTAACTCAGAATCGAATTCCGATTGTGCCATTGACTTCAAAATATTATTTCGAGTCAAGATAGACATCAAGTTCGTTCAGAACACATTTCTAAATATTTTTCACTTCGAATTCCGTGTTTCGAAGTTCTAACCGTAAACCGAAATCGGGAGATTTTTATTATCCGACTGGGTATTAGCCGACAATACTTGGGCCAGGTTTAATCTAGAATGTGTCGTCAAAAAGGTCACATCACTTTCATATAAGAGGTTTGCTTGTTAAACAAACAAAATTACATATTCTCTTACACAAAATCCCTAAAATTACTCACATATCTCTTACACAAACAACTTTTTGAAAAATCATTGACTTTTCCCCCCAAATCTGATTTCTCTCTTTAAGGAGCCATATCCTACCTAAGAGAATACCTTGACATTTCAAACTCTTTCTTCTCTTTGCATTCTCTAAGAACTCTCAAGGTATTCTTCATGGCTTTTCATTTTTATTTCTTCATCTCCTAATATCTAACCATTAGATGTTTATGAAATTTTAGTATGATGTTTATAGGTATGTTATGAATATTTTCAACCGCTGAAATGTCCTAAATATCTTCCTAACTCTTTTTATGTTTAAAACTCCAAATAGATATTTTCTTGAACTTAGAAAATTATTTTGAAACCATGAACTCTTTGTGTTCATGAGGTTGTTTTATTTTATGTTTAGAAAGCTTGTATGTTTGCTGGTATTTGAACATGGTTAAATGTGATAGTTGTATATCAAAGGAACCTTTAAGGAGTTTTCCTAACCATGCAAAGTTTGAACTTTTCCACTTGTTTTTTGCTTGAAAAACCATAGCCTTGGACAAGTTTAGAATAATATATTTTTATTGTTGAAGTTTGATTTTGTTTCAAAGGGGATGATTTTGTTATCAAATGAACCTTTAAAATGTTTAATGATAAGTTGAAAGAGGAAAGTTTTCCTTAGCATTAGGTCTAAATCATGGCCTATATGTGTTTAGGAAAAGTTTAGTTTCTAACTTTGAAATCCAAAATGTTTATGGATGAGTTTTGTGAAAAAGTGTTGTTTTAGAATATTATGAGTTAAAAGTTGGTTAGTAAATGATATTCTTTGACTTCCAAGTTCAAGTAATGATTTGGAATTCAAGTAATGATTTGGGATAAAAGATGACTTGTAAAAGTCTTGACTTTATAAACTTAAAGTGTTATGAAGTAAAGGATGGTTGATTTGTTGTAAGATGAACATTGATAAGGTAAGCTTACTTTAACGTGGTAAGTGTAACTTAAGAAATGTTGATTTAAATGTTGTTTAAGTATGAGAACAACACTATCAAGAATGTGTTGAAATGACCATGAAAACATATTATGCAAAATAGGAAATCTACTTAAGATGACTTACTTTAAAGTGGTAAAATCAATTTGGGAGATTTGGATTTAAAAGTGTAGACTTGGATTAAGAAACTTACCTTAAAATGGTGAAGTATGGCTTACAAAGTCTCCATAAAACATATAAATCTATGAGGTGATAAAAGTGTAAACTTTATTAAAAACTTATCTTGGAAAACGTTGGATATCGGGAACACGACTTTCAATGATAAATGAGTTCAAAAATATGAATCTTGGACCAGATGGATGAAAGTCTTTGAGTTCATGAAATATATTAAAGTGTTAAACAATGTTTTTACTTTAAGGTTATCAGGTAAAAGTTATTCGCAAATCACTAAATTGTTTTGTGTGTTTAGTTTCGAAGCTTTCGAAGTTGGACGATCAACCCACTCTCTCGTAAAGGAAATCGACCATGCAACAACCTAAGGTGAGGGAGAATACATTGCGACATAGTGGTGTCCGAATATGACACCCGGATCTCCTAAACTATCTCAAAAGTTTGGAGTTATATTTGTGTATTAAGGAAACCCGTACTTAATCAAATATTTGTGTTCATGGATTTTGTATGGATACTTTCTTAAGTTGTATGCTTAGGATAGCTTAAAATATCAAGTATTGTGGTAGTTATCCATGAAGCATCACCACTTGGGAAACTAAAATGCATAGGGATCGAAAACAACGGAGAGTTTCGACCTGGTAGTCCAAAAGGGCGAGGAAAATGGTCCTAGGAACTGGACCACCTCGCCTGGGCGAGGGAGAGGTAGGAAATGAGGCCCAAGTTGACGCTGGGCGAGGGCTAGAGGGCCCGTTTTTGGCGCCCGGGCATGGACCAAACAGGTATTTTGACCAATTTTTGATGGATTGGTCGCTTGAGCGACAGTTTCTCGTTTGGGCGAGAATTTAGGGAGAGAATTGAGTCTGTTTTGATGAGTTTGTCGCTTGAGCGACAGTCTCTCGCTTGAGCGAGAGACATACAATAGTTTTGACTGTTTCTGATTGTTTGATTGCTTATGCAATAGCCCTAGCTTGGGTGTGAAGTTTATTTACACTTGGGAAAGACCGCGACTCATATGATTGAGTCTGGTGCCCAAAATCAACAAACTTATACAAGTACCTTTGTTCTTGTGCATATTTAGGGCAAGGTTTTCGACTGTGATGTCGTGTTTAGGGCAATGCCCAAAAAATATTACATGATACCATGCAGCGAGGTTGTCTGATCGTAAGAGGCTTGGTCATATGGTCGTCTAGGATATTCAGCGATGGTTCGTAGTGGTAAGGATGTTATTCCTCTATTACGTGATGACATAAGATCGAGGTCCCATATGAAGCATTCATTTGGGAGATGTCTTAGGTTGGGCCAATCATATAAAAGAGTGATTAAAAGATTTAATTGGCTTACCTCGGTTAGTGTGCATACTCATTATGGATAATGAAGTAGTGGAAAGAAAATTTACGGGAGACAAACGAGCCCCGAGATGTTGAGAGGGACGACGATTCGTCAGCAAAGTCTTGAGGGTGAGTCTAGGTGAGGCGAGTCCCTTGTATTCCTGGATGAGGTATTCTATTGGATCAGACAGTTCTCATAGCGCAAACTAGACGATCTCTGACAACCCCTCTTTATAATCAGGATCGATGAGAGGGATACCCAGAAAGTGTTTGATACGACACCGTCCTGAAATGGACAGTTCTTTGGAACAGATCGATCATATATCCTTGCGAGGAATAGTTTGGTGCGTTCAAATCGGCTTGTTATGGGACCTATACTCTCGGTTATTTCCGAATAGTTTATTGGGAGGATATTGGTGTAAGGATGGATGAAATAAACACACCATTCATACATTGAGCACGTAGATATTAATCCTCATGGTTTGAGTTATAACATCATTCGTCATTTGCATTTATGTATGTGATATATATATTGTGTATATTATGCATGTCTGTCTGGATGTAATATTCTGTGTAATTCCACACCGTCAATGAGTAATATTCATTAGATGTCTTACTCCATCTTCTTTCTATTTGTCTTCTATTCGCGTTTTGTTCAGATGGATCGCTCGGTCAGGATTCAGAGTTACCGCTTTTCGATGTCCCAGGAGGAAGCATGGAGGATTGAGGGAAACCGTGATACCTACACATGCCCTTGTGCTTTTTGATTAGTGTACCTGTGTAAGGTATTTATTTTGGAGTAATTTTATTTGGGCAACGATTAGGTTCTGCCTTGTACTTTGTACCAACATTTATGATATTCTAATAACGTATGATTTGAAGTTGTATTGAGTTATATTTTTATTACCATTAGGTAATGATTTTTTATTTTTCGCATTGTATGTTACTATGTTCTGAAAATGAAACAAATATAAGGAAATAAATTTTATTTGGCTTCACCATTCAAAAAAAAATTTACCAATTTTTGAGCAAGATTTTTGAAGTAATTTTTTGGGTGTTACAGGGCCTAAAGATTTTTTGATTTTATTGTGTTTTTCTAAATTATTGTAATTTCCTTTTTGAAATAAGTAGTTCTAGACATTTCTAGGATTGATCCATATTTTTCATTCTAAATTGTATGACCTTTGAAGGTATGTATCTTACTTATCCCAGAAGATTTAGTGGAGACACCACATTTATAGTTTTCTTAGAACTTGGATTTCGTTTGGGGGTCGTCTTCTTATCTAGGCACATACCCCTTTGCTTAAACTATTGTTTAGTGCATATTTTGAGGAGTGTTCTTCTTGGTTCTTAGTTGAGTCAATTTTAGGGACTTCTCATCATACTTATCACCATTCGTTGCAGAAGTGCTTGTTTATCAAATATCATTGGTTGTGACAACACTAGAATTTCATAATTCCATTTCCTACCTTCCATCGATACATTTTCAACCATACTACTTACAACCTACTACTTTTAAACATCCAAATACTTCAGTTTTCCACTAGAACAGTCATTTTCAAGGATCTCTGAAGGAGGAGAAAAAAATATCAAGATTTTATTGGTATCACTTTACTTTTTCCATTTTAACTTTTTCTTCAGATTTAAAACACTTTACATTTTCTTTGGAACACCATCCACGACCTAGTCATGGACCACTTTTCCAGACCAACGTTTTGGTGGTTCCATCCTTTTTTGTCCCTTATAGGTTTAGTTCAGAACTTTAAGAAAACACATGAGTGGTAACAGGCAAAGATGAATATTATTGAAAAAACGAAATAAAAGTTTTCGTACACTTAATTGTGCGTGAAACACAGAGATAGAGAGCGGAGGAGGGTATATTTTTTTTATTACTAACTTTTGATGTGGATGGCGGATACAGAAAGCTAAGAAGTTATTATACGTGGAGGTGAAGGTTTCAGTCCAACCCAAATGAGGGCATTAACTCAACACTTGAGGAACTCCTTAGACAAAAGCTGACGAATTTCATGAAGGTTTGGAGCAAAGGGACAATGCCCTTTCTTAGAGGAAAGGAGAAAGAGACCAATAAGAAAAGGCTATAAGGTAAGTATTCAAATGGAGATCACTTTTCCAAACATTGTCTCATTCTTATTCTAAACTAATTATAAGTTGATATGGGGATAAAAGCAAAATTTAAAAAACAAAACGTAATAAAATGAAGTACTCTAATTTACTTGAGACACCATTTATATAGCAATGTAGGTAGCAACTATGTACAAATATCCAACTTCTTTTAAGTTTAAATATATATTTATAAATTTGTAATAATTAATATATATGGATAATAAAATTTATCTGACATATTAAATTTATAATAATATTTTAATCTAAAAAATTTATTATAAATATAGAAATTGTACCTGTATTTTTGTCATCCCATAATTATACACGCAACGTCTTCTTAACCCCTATCTACCAACCTTCATCTTGTATTCCTTCCTTCAAAAGTCCAATGATGGAAGAAAATGGTGAAGCCACTCTTCCATAATATTCTTTCAACTTCACAAACAATCTTTTCCTTATTCTCACACTCTAACAAACTCTCATCTCAATTTCAATCTCTATTAACAAGACCAATCTCTCAACACATCACAATGTCCATGAACTTACATGCTTTCGCTGGAAACCCTCTCAGATCCAATTCACCAAACCCATTTTCACAAACTTCATTGATCGAAACCCTCAAATCCCGAATTTCAGAGAACACCACCAATCACTCGTTATCTCCAAATTTCAAAGTATTGCCCTTAAGAAATGGGAGGCCGTTGGCGTCTTCGACCGTGGCTGGAAACTCGGGACTGAGTTGGCGTCTCGGTTGGATCGGTTTGGGTGATCTGAAGGGTATTTTGGTAAATTGTGGGGGTGCCCAGTTGAGGAGTGAGTCGTTTGTCTATCTTGGTTCGAGTGTTGAGGAAGACGAGGTTTACTGGGCAATTGATGTTTCTGGTGAGAATGGGTTGGTGCCGGAATTTGGTAGCATGAAGTTGTGTTTTGTGGAGCTGAGAATTCTCATGGTGGCTACTTATTGGGAGGATTTGAAAGTCATGGGAAATTTGGCTATTGCTGGTTATGTAAGTTGCATTTGGTCTGCCATTTTTGTTTGGAAATTATCACTGTTTTAAATTGCAGTAACGTTCGTCGTAATTGCGATTGCGGCTATCTAAATGTGGACTGCAGCTGTTGAAGTGTGAATTATTTTGTGATTAATTTTTTTTGAAATCGATGCAGCATGATGCGGTCCGATGTGGCCCAATACAGTTCGATACATTTGAATTGCGGCTCGATGCAGCCACATCATTGCGATTCGGTGTCACATCTTGTTCTTATTATAAGGTCGTGATTGGATCCACATATGTTTGGTAAAAAGAATAATTTTCTACTTTTACGACAATTGTGTTGCTGATTGTGGCTGTGGCAGCTTGAAATTATTTTGTGATAAAAATATGTTTTTGAATTTGATGCGGCCTGGTGTGATCTAATGCATTTGGGTTGCACCCATATACAGTCTAATGCTATTGTGTTATGTCCTTATATGACCACATCATTTTGATTCATTGTCACGCTGCTGGGTGATGTATCTGGTGATGTGTTTTGTCATTTGATACACTGATTAGTTGTGTTTTACTCTGGGCCAGAGTGATCCTTTTCTTAGTTGAGGGAATAGCATGGTGGACTAAAGTGAATACTCAAATTTATCCAGGAGATAAAATGTGTCCCTCAATTTAGTATAAACTAGAGTGAACACTCAAATTTACCTCGGAGATCAAATGTGTCCCTCAATTTAGTCCATGAGAATTACAAAATTGCTAATTGGTTCTCAAGAATGTCAAATAGAAATTAGTCATTTTAAAAAAAAAAGGGGACACATTATTTGAGACAGATTAAAATTGGAATTTTTCATCTGTTGGAGACTAGGTTGGAGATGTGTTAACTCGGGTATTATTTGTGTTGCCTTCATTGTGCACACATTTTCTAAAGAGAATGAAACCAAACAACCTGGTAAAATTTCCGTGCTTGTTTTTACCTTTTACCTCCCATCGGAACTTCTTTTGTGCTTTTTATAATGTGTGGACACATTGTGTTCTATTCTTGAGTGAACACACGGATAATTTGTAAATGATAATAACTTTTTATTTTCATGTTTACTATGGAATTCGCCCTCACCCTCTTTTGGAACTAATGTCAGTTTTCTTTGAGCTCTGCCAAAAAAAGTTAGCCCGCGTTTTTTTTATGACTTAATTGAGGTAGAATATTTGTCTTCTGTTTTTGGTGGATTAAAGCTTAGGAAGAATACCTGGGATTTGTATCTATCGGGATTGACGGGGCTCGAACCCGCAGCTTCCGCCTTGACAGGGCGGTGCTCTGACCAATTGAACTACAATCCCAGGGAAAAAGCGCATGGCATACATGATTTTATTCAAACCCTTTTAATTCTAATCGTTGTGTTGTAGCTGTAAGTCACAGAGGCGTGACTTGGTCAAGGCATGCTACAGGCCTCAACGAAAGCTAACAATGGTACTTATTGGTTATTTACCAATACAAGTCCACCAGCAGGGATTGAACCCAAGATCTATTACCGTTGCTATTCAATCCGCTAGCTGAACCAGCTCTCATTGATAGAATATTTTACTTGAATTAAACTAAACTTGATCTCTTGAAAGAAGGAAAGAAAGTGAAGATCAGAATATACTGTGATAGTATTTCAAAAACACACTATGGATTTTTGTCAAATACTAAAATATTTATAGAAGCTGCCTGCAGCTATATAATTTACATAGTTAGTTGACTTCTATGAGTTCTATCATACTTCAGTCTATGCTACCGATAGGGAATGGTTCTTTTCTAATTTCTGGGTTTGGCCAGGCCAGGGCACTGTTAGAATGGCATAAGAAATCACGTTTTTGCGGACATTGTGGAGAGAAAACAGTCCAAAAAGAAGCCGGGAGGCGAAAGCAGTGTTCAAACGAATCATGCAAACAGAGTATCTATCCACGACTTGATCCGGTTAGCTATCTGCTTTTAGTGGTGAATTATCAATGGATAATCAAATGTTTTGTTGATGATTTCTCTGGTTACCTGATCTTATGCAGGTGGTGATTATGCTAGTCATAGATCGAGAGAATGATCGTGCACTTTTAGGCAGGCAATCAAGATTTGCACGTAGAATGTGGAGTTGCTTAGCTGGTTTCATAGAGGTACTTGCTTGACCATTCCTCTTCATCTTTTATGGGTTTAGAAATTATGACATGAAATGGTGAGGCTTAGTGTGTTTGGTATAGCTGAACAAGATTATATTTATCTATGATTATAATCTGTTATAATTAAAATCTTTTTATGTTTGAGTATCTTAGCTTAAAAGTGACCTTAAACGTGATCCTAAGCTACTCTGTTTTGTTTAGATGATGTAAAATAATTAATTTTTTATAAAGCATATTACAAGAAAGGGTATGTTGTTGTATTTGTTTAAGGCATGAATATGTGGGTTGTTTTTTTACACATTTTTGTACATGTACATTTTTTATGTTTATCAAATTATTTTTACTATAGAAAATGAAATAACTTTGTAATATCTTTTTCAAGACAGAATCTCAATAAAAATAAAAAATAATATAAATACCAATATCAAACTTTAAACATTACGTAACAATAAATATATAAGTTGCTAATAAACAACAATTATAACTTAAAAGTGATAAACTACTAACAGATGTGAAGTGACAAACTACTCAAGCCTCTTAAAAAAGACAAGTCACAAATCTGTAATACACTGAAAAAACACTGGCATGTAACAGTACCGCATAATAATGATTGAAAAATCATATTAAAGCCTCTAGTATTCAAAACCAATTTCTTATAAATCCGGTGGAGGGACTTAGTAGAATTTCATATAACATTATCACAATCAACGGACAGATACTACAATGGTGAGCAGACTTTACTGGAGTAATGTGGTTAGAAAGAAATTCTGAGGAAAAATAAGCACATATGAAAAAAGCAGTAGCCCTCTTTCATAGATGGGAGTTTTAGCTTGTTTTTTTTTTAAAAAGTAAAGCGTGTTGCCAAACATAAATTCGATTGTAATATAAGCTTTTTATAAAAGAAAAGAAGTCGAAATATCAAAATTTCAGCTCTACCAAACATGCACTTATGCCCGTTTGCTAACATTAACTGATGAAATTTAGGTTAAACTAATTTGAATTTCTGTACTATATTTGCTGATGGCCACCTTAATAATAAATCAATAATATTTTATTTCCGCAAATGACAGTTTCTTGTTTGATATTCTATAAGCTCCTATTTGTACGTTTTATAGTCTGAAACTCTTGAATTTCCTTTTAATTCTTAGTTGGTAAATGGAAAAAAAACACTTGGTGTATTTGCACTGTGAAAAGTTCAATCTTCTGCTTAGAGAGTTCATTTATGCATGAATAATTTTAGTTTTATGCTCCTTTCTCAAAATATTTAAAGAGTTTATAAGCTTGACTCCTCTTGTTGCATGTAGCCTGGAGAAAGCTTGGAGGAGGCTGTGAGAAGAGAAACATGGGAGGAGACTGGTATTGAAGTGGGAAAAGTTGAATATCACAGTTCTCAACCATGGCCTGGTATAACTTCTATACTTTTATTATTTGTCCATTGCTTACATGAGATAAACATGTGGGGATCTGGGTTTATACATATTGGATAGAAAATCTTGTGTGCAATTGTCCCATTCAAAGATTATTTATATTTAGATAACTCGCAGCATGCTTTTATAGGTTACTTGATGTTCTTACTTCTGTAGTCTCAAACAGCATTATTTAATTCCATCATTGTTCTTGTTCTGCTTTTTTATTTTGAGCAAGTACACATGGCTAGTGGAGGATGTGAGTATATTCTCATGTCTGAATTTTCATTTTACTTCAGGTTCTTTTATCATTATATAACCGGCAAGTTAACCTTTATAGTCCTGTGATTACTTGATCACGTAAAAGTCACTTAAATCAGAGTTAATCTCTTAAATATTTTAGTGTATGTGAAAATAGTAATATTTTTCATATGTTGGCGTACTTGAAAAGTCGACTACCGTTAACATAATGAATTAACATATTCTTGTGTGTTCATTTAAAATCAAACTGATATACATTTCTCATCTGTTGTAGGTTAATAGTTCTGGTTCTGGTTAATATAATAATGTAATGAATTAACATATTCTTGTATGTTCTTTTCCATTCAAATTTACTACTATACTTTTTCAATCTTTTGTATTTATGTAGTCTAACTTTCTTATATAATGTCGCTATTTCTAGTTGGGCCACCAAGCATGCCGTGTCAGCTGATGGTTGGGTTCTTTGCATATGCGAAATCCCTTGAAATAAATGTGGACAAGGAAGAGTTAGAAGGTAAATTGACAACAACGAATAATTGAATTGAAATATTATCACCTACCCTGACCAAATGATTTCTTGTTTTTACTTGATTTATATGCATGAGTTCAAGTGATGATTAAAGCACACATTTATGAGTTACTTTTTCTTTATTGATAAAAGAAGTATTATTCGACGATAAGAGAATACTACTAAAGAAGAGGATGTGACATCCTTGGAAAGACAAAAAAAACTAAAACTAGGAGATAAAGCCATGCAGTAAAGCTTGTCAATCCCTCTGCACGTCTACCATAGGAACCCTACCCTTGGGTAGATCACCTAAGGATGCCAAAAGAGTAACCTTTGGTATGTGCCCCCGACATATTTAGTCCTAAAGGCATAACAGTATATTATGCATCCTGATTAGTGATAAAAGCAGTTTTGTTAAGCAGCTTTCTCGATAGGGGTTTCATTGGAGTTAGGTTATACTCAGGGTGTGCATCCATAAATGACGTATATTGATATCCGGAGGATTTGTCGACCAGATTATTAATATTGGGGAAGGGGTATGGATCTTTCGGACATACCTTGTTTAGGTCAATGTAGTCGATGCACATCCCAATTCTGATTATTTTCCTGGTACAAAATTGACAAAATCACCTGTCACCTCATTGTTTTGATTGTCGACTCCTGGTCTGTTATTGTCTAGTTGATGTGCTATGATTTCTGGTTGTGATGGGGAATTTGAAGAAGATGCTTCTTGTTCCCTTTTCAACTTTGTTAGTTGCTCCTTTTTCCTTGCTTTGTTGTTGTTCTTTCTATTTGTTTTCTCTATTTCTGGGTCAAACAAGAGCTGGTCAGCAGGAATCCTGCTTCACATAAACAAAGATATTGTGCAATCTAACCAAGAAGATTAGTCACAAGATAATCCAGAATAAAAGAAAAAAACATAAAACTATTTACTAATTCACAATTGCTCAAGATAACAACTAAAGCAATGCTTTTCTATTGACGCAATTTCCCAGCAACAACGTCATTTTGATGAAATTTTTTACTGCTATATAGATTATGTTGTGTTTATTTTTTGTCCTTACTATTATTACTATTGAATCCTTTCAAGACTCAATTGTAGGATAGTATTAGGGTTTTGTCGTATCCACAGGGAATTAATAATAAAAATGTCAGTCTTTAGTTTAAACCGTTAAGCAGTGAGATTTCAATAAAGATGTTTGTTGTTATTAACTACAATAATGTTGTCAAGTGTTTTTGCGTCTTTAGTGGGACTTTCAACTCTTCAAATGCCTTTAACTTATCTTGGCATCCCTTGTATTGTATGTGTATGTATGAAGTGGAGACTCAAGCTACACTTCATACATGATGTCCACTTGTTGTTATTAACTGCGGATATGACAAATCCAGAATTGAGTCTTGCAGGTGAGATTTGTGCAGCTGAAAACTGAGCTACACTTCATACATACACATAGAAGTCACATGTCGAGTATTTTTGTTTAAGATTTGTACAATGATGGTCACTTTTTTCATGTTTTAGCTTCAATAATTCAAAAACAATCTGTTGGGCTTTCTTGGTTGTGGAGAGAATGAGAGAATAAGCAGTGAGGATAGAAAATAGTGGGTACTGATGAAAACTGTTGAACTTAAGTTTTCCCCCTCCCATTTCAATTCCTTTTTGTCTTTGTGTTATTTCTACTTTTTATGTAAAATACAGTGTGCATTGGTTTGACTACTTACACTGTTATGCATGCCCCTCATCCTCACTTCACTCTTTGGTTTTGTTTGTTTTTTTTGGATCTGTGACAAATGATATGCTGCAATTTGCTTCATCTAGATGCTAAGTGGTGCAGTAGAGAAGATGTAAGAAAAGCTCTGACATTTGCTGAATACAAGAAAGCCCAAAGAAGTTCAGCAGCCAAGGTAGAACAAATGTGTAAAGGAGTAGAAAAAACTCAGAGGTTGGCTAGAAAATTCAATGTGAAAAGTGGTGAACTTGCTCCAATGTTTGTTCCAGGGCCATATGCAATAGCCCATCACCTTATTAAGTCTTGGGCCTTTCCAGATAAAAATATAAATGGAGTGGAGTACCATTCAAAACAACCTAGTGGTTTTATCTCAAATTTGTAGAAATCTGTAAAATTACCTTTCTAAGGTAGCTTTCAATATAGAGTATAAAGAATATTATTATTATTGTTTTGTATTTCAATAAGGTAGTCAGTGGGGGCTACAGAATTTTCACATCAAATTGTTGTGAAGATTCTGAACTGATTGAATTGGTGAGCTTTATTTGATTTTGCTGAATACCAATAAACCTTGTAAAGATAGTTACTGATAATGTTAAATTTTATTTATTTCTTCACTTTTGGACCGATTTTATGGTTAGGGCTAGTAAGGGATTGGTTTAGAAAGCTACTCCTTGTTTGGAAGTTTAATGAACCTTGTAAAGATAGTTTAAGGGATTGGATAATTTCTTAAACCTTCTAAAACCTTTTATGTGTATATTTTTATAGTTCCTCCAATTTTAGGTTTTTGGGATAAAATGTAAAAGCAGCTAAAGATTTTTAGTAAAATTATATAATTATATATTGTTTATTTTTTAATTACATTTTTAAAGGAAAAATAAAATATATTCTAACATTATCATCTCAAAACAAGGGAGAGATTACATTTATTTCCCTTCCTTCCCCTTTCTAGCCCTTTAATCTATTTCCTTCTTTTTTTCCTCATAATTCCTAAACATGACCGAAATAAATCTAAGATATAATAATCATAAAATGAGAAATTACACTGACACCTACTAAATTTTAATGAAATTACATAAATCCCTCCTCACTTTTCTACACCTACACAAATCCCCTAAATTTTATACTTTTGTTACATTGATCGCCTCTGCATGAGAAATAAGTGTAATTAACTTAAGCAAAACATGGTATATTGCGGAGACAAATCTAAATAATACACAAATCAATGTATTTTTATTATTTTTTGTTACAAAATGCATCATTAATAGTAACGAACAACAAATCAATCTGTCTAAATAATACACAAATCAATGTATTTTTTAAATCGCTCTTATATTGTATCGTAACGAACCAAAAATAATAAAGAGGTATTGACTCATATTATTTGGACTTGTGTCCACAATATATCATATTTTGTTTAACTAAATTGTATTTCCCACATTTTTTGTTTAAAAGATTACACTTATTTTTCATGCGCAAGAGTATTCAGTGTAATGAAAGTATAAAAATTATGGAGTTTGTGTATGTGCAAAAAAGTTAGGAGTGGTTTATATAATTTCGCTAAAATTCAGGGGTCAATGTAATTCACTCTATATCAAAATATCATACAGATATCATCTATAATATAATATAATATATTTAAAATACTTTTATATATTCTAACATTTCCCCAAGTTAAAGCTTATGAAGCTTTTAAGTTGTTAAAAAAATATAGTATTGTTTTTTTCTTCTTTTGCAACATCCAAAATATTTGAAATTCAAATTATAATTGACATCAACTTATATGATAGAGATGAGGCCAGTACATCTAGCACAAAGCCAATAACGCTGCATCTGAGACAAAGTCGTGGACACTGCATCTAAGACAAAGGGAAGGTTGTTGTGAAAACTTAATTAAGGCTGTTATGTGAGAAATGGAAGAAGATGAATGTGAGAAATGGATCAAGAGACAACTATGGCTGAGGAAGGAAAAGGAAAGGAATATCTATAGTTTGTGAATGTGAAATTTAGGTAGGAGATAGATTAAGTAATGGAAATGCAATAATATATTTTTTCTTAAAAATATAATTAACAATTAGAAATAAACAATAATATAATTAAATAATTTTATTAATTATATTTAACTATTTTGACATCTTGTCACTAAAAAAAACCCTAAATTAGGGAACCATGAAAATGGAGGCATGTGAAGGGTTTTAAAAATTCTTACAAAATTTTCCTCTCTCTTTCACTCAACTCCCAAAGAGGTAAGAGACTTTCCAAAACTATCCATTCTCCACCCAAACTACATTCAGAGAAAAGTCTAACTACCATCAAAACAACAATAGATCTGTCATCTGTATAAGTGTGTGCTCCTCGGTTGTTTTGTCAAGCAAAACTACTCCAAACTCCTACAGGTAAATATTACCATAATATATACGTAAATAACACAACTGGCAAAACTAGTCTAATAGGGGACACATTTAAGAAACCATGTTTTAGGGGCTGAGTCAACCTACATTGCCCTTTTTTATTTGCAGTTTTACCTACTTTTTCATTGCTAATAACAGAGTTGAGTGGTGCCCCATATTAGCTTCAAGAAAACTTGCAAAATACTTAGAATACCTTACGTTGGAGTTATCTTCTGCATGAATTTTCTTAAACCGTTCTTTCTAGAGCTCCATGACCACAAAATCACCAAAATATGAAGGAAAGGTAGTGAACAATTCAGTTTGATATTAGCATTTCTATTTCTGTAATAAGGAAGTGAACAAAGCAATGGTAATGGAATAACTTTACATAACGCAGGACCACTACAAACAACAAAAGGTAAACATTATTTACAATTTCTTGAGCTCCAAGTTTCTAGAAGCTGGATATCTTAATCAAAAGGCCAAAAAAGTTCATAAGGTAATATAACAAACCCAAATGATACATCGTAGTTACCGAAGAGTATCTCAATACCAATCAATGGATTCAATTTAGAATGATTTGCCAGAACCCTCTAAAGTCTGTGGCTATGCATGCATTTCGCTTTCTTTACCTGTGATAACAAGCAAAGAAGTTAATATCATTGCGTTTTTTTTTATAAAAAAAAATTTATTTACTTTATCTTTAAATTTCTATTATTATTATTATTATTATTATTATTATTATTATTATTATTAAAAAATACCATTTAAAAAAATCTTATAATCCAATAAACTATAAAAAGTCTAACGGTCAAAAGGGTAAGAAAAATATTTTTGATGATGTTACATAAATAGTTGGAAGAAACTATCAAGAGGAGCAATAAATCAGACGAGAAAGATGAAGTAGACACTACTTCATCAAGACAAGAAGATATAGATGATTTCCCAAAAGCATGGAAGACTATGAAGGATCATCCAATTAACAATATCATTGGTGATATAAACACAAGAGTGATAACTTAAAACTGTATTCATAACATTTGTGATTTTGTAGCTTTTGTTTCTCAACTAAAACCCAAGAACATTGATGAAGAACTCATGGACGAACATTGAATTTTAGTTATGGAAAAAGAGTTAAACCAATTCAGTGTAAATGATGCTTGCGACTTAGTCCCTAAGCCTAAAAATTGTCCTACAATTGGGACAAAGTGAGTTTTTAGAAACAAATATGTATATAGTAACTAGATTAGTTGCAAAATATAATAACCAATAAGAAGGCATAGATTTTCTTGAAATGTATGCACTTGTTGTTAGGTTAGTGACAATTCGAATGCTTCTAGCTTTTCCTTCATACATGAACTTTAATTTATATCAAATGAATGTAAAACTTGCAATTTTAAAGGTTTTATCCAAGAAGAAATCTAGGTAGATTAATCACTGGGTTTTAAAAACTTTCAATTTCCAAACCATGTTTTCAAACTCAAAAAGGCTATGTATGGTCTAAAACAAGCTCCAAGAACTTGATATAATAGACTAAGTAAATCTTTCTCGGATAAAGACTTTGAAAAGGTAAAGGTTGATACAACTGTATTCTTCCATATAAATATGCATGATATATTTTTAGTATAAATATGTGTTGGTGATATATTATTTGGTGCTACCAACCAGAATTTGTGTAAGAATTTTCATCACTCGTGATTAGTGAGTTTGAAATGTCTATGATGAGAGAGTTTAAGTTCTTCTTAGGATTACAAATTAAGCAAATGGATGGTGGAATATTCATCAATCAATCCAAATATTGCAAAAAATTGTTGAAAATGTTTGACATGATGAATGCAAAGGAAGCTACCACACCTTTGGCGACTTCATGTTATTTGGACAATGATGAGATAGGAAAAATGGTTGAGGTAACAAAGTACCGAGATATAATCGTGTTGTATAATATCTAACTTCTAGTAGACATGCTATTATGTTTGGTATGTGTTTGTGTTGTAAGTATCAATCTAATCGTAAGGAAACATACTTATCCGTCACTAAAAGAATTTTGAAATACTTAAATGAAATAACAAATATGAGCTTATACTATTTTAAGGCTTTATTTGGGAGTATAGTTTTGGAGGGGAAGAGAAGGGATGACTTTAGAAAGTCCCCCCTCGGGAGTTTGATGAAGGAGAGGGAAAAGTTTTGGAGGGTTTCTCAAGCCCTCTAAAACCCTCCATGTGTCTATTTTTGTAGTTCCTACAATTTTAGGTTTTTATGGAGAGAAAAATGTCAAAATACCTAAATGTTTTTAGTAAATTATATAATTACATATTATTGTTCATTTCTCATTGTTAATTATATTTTTAAAGGAAAAATAAAAATTATTCTTACATTATCTTTTGTTTACCCTCTCCTATCTAAATTTCATACTCCAAACAAGGGAGATGATTGCTTTCCTTTCCTCTTTCCTTCTTAGCCCTCTGATTCATCTCTTTCTCTTTCCCTCATAACTTCCAAATATAGTCTAAGGATATAAACTTAACTCTAATAGGTTATTCCAATTCAGACTTTGCATATGCAAAATCGATAGGAAAAACATAAGTGGTACTTTTCACTAGCTAGTAAACTTCTCTAGTTTCTTAGCATAGCAAAAAGTAATATTGTATTGTTTTATCAACGGTCGAAGTGGAATATATAGTCACCAATACTTGTTGTGTATAAATTCTTCGGATGAAACATCAATTACTAGACTACAATATGAAACATGATAATATACCAATGAAGTTTAATAATGCAAGTGCTATTGACCTTACTAAGAATCCATATTACATTCAAAGACTAAATATACAAAACTGGACATCATTATCTTAGATATCATGTGCATAATTGACATTGCAATATAGAGTTTGTTGAGACATCAAAGCATTGGTTTATATTATTACTAAACCTCTTCCTAGGGATACCTTCTTCTTTATATAAGGAGAACTAGGAATACTTGATGAAAACCATTTAGGTTAATTGACTTTGGTACCTTAAGTATATGTTATTTCTCTTAAATTCTTATGATTTTATGTCTTTGGATGCTCCTTATTATGTATTCTTTATATGTTCAAATGAAATATTTATATATTTAAATATTTGAATAATTGAATGACTGTTTTTTTAGGATAAGATTTGTGAAAATTAGGAAAACATGGTTAATTGATTTTTAATTGATTAATAATTGTATTTCTGTTGCTTTTTGGAAAACTCCCCTTGCCTAATCTATTATATGTGCATAAAAGTCTTAGGCTAAATTCTGCAATTTCTCCTCTACATAATCAATTATCACTTACTCATAATCAATTAACTGATTATTTAGCCATTAAAACCCCAAATCCTTTAATCCCAATCACTTGAATACCAAATCTCTTCCTCTAAACTCTCCAAACTCAAGTTGAGACTTCTACATCTTAAGAAGAAGACTTTGTGTTTAATTTTAGTTTCAATCAAGTTTCTCCTTCTCTATTGTAAAAATCCCTATTTTCAATTCCCCTTCTTCTTATTTAGTTAGGCACGGTGATTGAAAATGCGGTCCGCATTATGTATTGCGGCCGTAACAATGCGGATGCGGCCAGTACCACATCGGCAACGCACCGCAATTGCGATGTGAATGAAATTCACTTCAAAAACCGCAACAAACCGGTGTTGCGGCGGCAACATGATGGATTCATAGCTGCAATGTTGTTTTTTCATCTCCTGTTCTGTTTTTTGCTTTCAATTTCTAAATTCAATCATCCAAATCCAACTTTAATGTTAGATAAGATTCCAAAGACAATTTTTTCAGAAAAAAGTAAAAGTAGATGTAGATCTAGAGTAGGGTAGAAATTAAAGTAATGAAAAGACAAGATTCCAAGACAAATTCACTCACATGCTTACTTATGCAATGAACCTGTGACATTGCTTTCCCATTTGCTAGGTCTTCTTCTCTCTTGCTAACTTCATCTCATCTCTCATAAATCTTCAAGAAAACCACCAACTACATCGTTTTTTAGAGGAAAGCTTTTTTTAAGGTGAGATTTCTTCTTCTTCCCATTTTTGCATGTGAGTTATGACAGTGTGAGTGTGAGCCTGTGAGGTTTCTTCGCGTTTGAGTTGTTACCGTGAGAGTGAGAGACTGAGTTATTGAATAAAGGAGGAGAAAAGATTTCTTCCCATTTTTGGTTTGGGTGTATGGCCAAGGGTGAGGGGAAGAGAAGTGTACAGAGAAGAGAATTAGGGGATTAGGGATTTGAGAGTTATTAAATATCTTATTACTATAGACTGAGTTATTAATGTTTTAATTTTTAGATTAGTTTTATTATTATAGGAATATGGGCTTTTATTGTTGGACCTTTACTAATTTAATTTTCAGGCAGTATTTTAATTGCATTTCAATTGCATTTTAATTGCCATTTGCCAACAGCAACAATGCAACATTAGGAAATTTCTACATATTACATTTTTTTAATTACATGTCATTGGTAGTTTTCTAAATGTGCTAATGAGATTTTTTGCACTTTTTTTTGTAGAAAAATTTAAAAATTTCATATTAAAAATATAGTTATATTTATAAATATTTAGAAAATTTTATATAGGTAGTTTTTTAAATGTGCTAATGGGCTTTATGTATTATATTTCTTTAGAAAATCAATTTATTGATAATTGAACATATTATTTCTATTGATAATTGTTCTAAACTTATATAGTTTTTTTTTGCATTCAGACAGTATAAAATTTTCCTAATGCCTCCAAGAGAAGAATTTCCAGCTAAAAAGTTAGAGGGTGCTCCAAGTGAAGATATTGGATGGCATTTTGGAACACAAGTACCTGAACATCGAAATAATATTAAATGTAATCTTTGTGGAAAAGTGATTATGGGGGGTATCACTAGATTGAAGCAACATATAGCCCATTATAAAGGACAAGTTGTAGGTTGTCCTAGAGTCACTGGTGTGGTTAGAGAAAGCATGATGAAAATACTCTTGGATGGGAAAGAAAAAAAACTTGACTAAAAAAAAAGAAAAGATGAGTTTGAAGCACGATTAAGAGGGAATACTAATGAAGAAGATCTTGATGACTATATTGATGAGCAAGTGAGGCCAAGCTAAACAATCAAGCCTCAATTCACAATATGAATGAGAACAAAGACAATAGTTTAGGCAGCAAACGAGGGGGTCTGGGAATATATATGAGCAAGGTGGAAGCTCTCATGCAAGTGGTAGTGATGCTTCAAGACTGCAAGATATTGATTTTAATTTAAGGTCTACAAATATTGATCTGGTGAGCAATAGAAGCGCGAAACAACCTAAGATAACTGGTCGTTTTATGGATGCAGCAAGGAAGAAGCTTAGAGAAGTTGTGGGTAAGTTTATAATCTATGAATGTGTGGCCATGAATATAACCAGGTCTCCCTGGTTTTATAATTTAATTGCTGCAGCAGCCGAGGTTAGTCAAGGAGTTAAATGTCCAACTCATTATGAAATTTCAACTGTATGTTTGAATGCGAAGTATAACAATATGCGTGAATGGATTAAAACATTGAAACACACATGGAAGGAGACTGGGGTAACGATAATGTGTGATGGTTGGACTTATAGTATAAACCACAAGCACATTATGAACTTTCTAGTTTACTCCAGCAAAGGAACAGTTTTTACAAACTCTATTGATGCCTCTGATGTTGGTAGCAGAAACACAGATTATTATTTCCAATTGTTGAATAAAATCGTGGATAAAGTTAGTGAAGAGTATGTCGTTCAAATTGTTACGGATAATGAAAAAGCGCTTAAAGTCGCTAGTCAAAAGTTGATGGAAAAAAGATCACATTTATATTGGTCTGCATGCTCAGCTAATTGTTTGGATCTTTGCTTGGAGGATATTGGAAGAAAAAATGTGCAAAAATCATTGGACGAAGCAAAGATGGTGACAATCTTCATCTATAACCATATATGGACAATAAATCTTATGAAAAAATATACTTGAGGTAGAGAGATTGTTCGTCCTAGCATCACTCGATTTGCAACAAAGTTCTTGCAACTTCAAGCAATTATGAATCAAAAGCAAGGCCTGAAACAAATGTTCAACTCCGAAGAATTCAAAAAATCTAAATTTTACAAACAAAGGAATAGGCCAGCACTTGAAGTAAGGAAGATTGTTTTGGATCATGAATTCTGGAGTAGGGCTAGTGATATATTAAAAGTTTTTGAGCCTATAATTAAATTATTAAGGTTGGTGGATAGTTATACAAAGCCCACAATGAGTTTTCTTTATGAAGCGATTGATCGAGCTAAACAATCAATTCAAAAAAATTGTCGCTATCATTCTCAATACAATGACATAATAGACAAGAGATGGAAATTCATGCACTCCGATCTTCACTCTGCAGGTATGTTAGTAGAATTTATATTTAATTTTATCATATGATTATTAATTTCATATCTTCATTCTAATATTTATACTTTAATAAATTTATAGGTTATTTTCTTAACCCACAATTTCAATATGGAATTGAACACGGGACTGATGTGTATAAGGAAACATTTGATGGAACTAGTAGTGTCATCATGAAACTTGAAAGAGACATGAATAAACAAATTAAAGCTTTTAATCAGGTTCACATTAAAATTTTATATTTTAATCTCTTAATTCTTAAATTATAATTTAAGATTATACATTTATATATTGACATATTTTATGTTATATAGTTGCTTCTTTATAGAAATAAGTTAGAGACATTTGGTACACCTCAAGCTCAAGCAACTTGGTCTAAAATGAATCCAGGTAAAATAATATTTCTCATATTTCTTTATACTAGTGCATTTAAAACACTTTTTACGAGCATAATAATTTGTTTATTTTCTTGTTGAGATAAATAGATGAATGGTGGATGATATTTGGTTCATGCTCTCCTGAACTTAAAAGCATTGCAATTAAAGTTCTCAACCAAACAACTTCAGCCACGAATTGTGAGAGAAACTAAAGCACATTTAGCTATATTCATACAAAGAAAAGGAATAGACTCACATATAATAGGTTACATAGACTTGTCTATACATTTTACAATATGAAGATGAAAATGAGAACTGAAATGAGAAGAAGTCAAGAAGAAATTGAAGTAAGTTTCAATCCTATTAATCTTGACAACATATTTTAGGAAGATGAACCATTGTCTGATTGGA